>NC_086446.1:431779523-432059523 GCF_028390025.1 Pseudophryne corroboree | reverse complement strand
GCAGGCGATTGCTGGTGATCACCCCGGCAGCCTCCCGGCAGCAGAATCACCCAAGATACATTGTATGCTGTCCTTTTGCATATGATGTATCTTGGGCAATCCCAGCCACGCCTGCGGGGTCGGACCAGATTGAATGTGCAGCACATTCAATCTGGAGGATCCGATCTGATGCTCACGGGGCCGCACATCGGATCGGATCGGATACTCAGGCAAACTGCATGATTTCACCCAATATATCAGGCTGAATGCCCGAATTGGGCTGAAATTGGGCATAATCGTTCTAGTGTATGGGGCCCTTAAGCCTATCTTGAAAATGATTCGCTATCTTACCGACAGCCAGTGAAGAGAGTAGAGAATGGGTGTCATGTAGCAGAAACGAGGCTGGTTGGTTAATAGCCTGGCAGCTGTGTTTGTACCAGCTGTAAGTGGTGCAATTCTTTTGCTGGGAGACCAAGGTTGAGGGCATTGCCGTAGTCTAATTAAGAGTAAAGGTACCCCGTGACTTTTCCACTTCCTATATATCCTTCTTAACATTTGAGAGTGAAAGCCATTCTGTCCTCATCTGTTTTTGTGGTACCTGTTTGTTTGAAATTAGAGATTTGCTAAAATATATTTTTTATGGTTATTGCTGCATTGGTCATGTATTCTGCATTGCTTTCAGAATAAATTAACTATCTCTAACGTTCTCTGTAATCTGCAATGGTGTGCTTTTTCTTATTGCATCCAGGTCGTTGTGACAGAGGACAAAGTTCAGAAGTTACTTACTGAGGTGGTATTACCGGCTGTTAATGGTAAGAAAACAATCACAGCCTTAATCAGAGAATTTTCACACACATCTCTTATGACACAATTAATACATTATTATATTTTTACTTGGCAGAAAAAATAGCCCAGGGGATGTTGATTCCTGGCACTTTCCTGGTGAATCCCTCAATCAATATCAAAGAGGTGAGACACTGAGATTCATCTTACATGAAGTACAAGTCCTACATATATCTACTCATTTGTCACTTCATGCTGGGATAGACAATAGTGACTTGCAGAAGAGATGACATGGAATGTCATGTAATTCACAGCATCATTTCAGACAGCTATGCTGTGATACATAATTTTCACTGAATATTATTTATAGAAAAAGTTAAAATAATATAGGTTTTCTATAACTATACACATATAAACTACCAGTCAAACGTTTTAGAATATCCCAATTTTTCTAGTTTTTATTGAAAGGTAAGCAATTTAAGTCCAATGAACAATCTGAAATGTTCTAAAGTTAAGTGGTAAACTGCTAGAGGTTAACCCCTTTGCTGCGGATGAGTGGGGCTCATTAACACATATACCTAAAAACTGCAGTGTGGCAAAGTGCCCCTTTGCTACTTACCTTCTCCCACTGGCACAGGAGAATCACTCAGAGTAGTCATGTTGGTGCCGACGACAATTGTTTTGTTAAAATGTAATATATTGCCAGAGATGGGGGGAGAGATTTTAAGAGGGGAGTCCCCTCCTTCAGACTATGGGGCTCATTTATCAATAAGTGATAAACTCATTGTGAATTATAAAACTTGCTGCATATGATAAATGGTGCTTCAGCAAATCAGCCTCTAACTGTCATGTGTACAGCTCCTATCTGTCATGTGTTTGAAAAATAACAGTTGGGAGCTGATTGGCTGGAGCACCATTTATCGTACGCAACAAGTTTTATCATTCACAACGAGTTTTATCATTCTTTTAATTAGGCCCCTTCTCCGTAGAGATTATGGGGTCTATTTACTAAGCCTTGGATGGAGATAAAGTCGCTGGAGATAAAGTACCAGCCAATCGGCTTCTTACTGCCATGTCACAGGCTGTGTTTGAAAAATGACAGTTAGGAGCCGATTGTCTGGTACTTTATCTCCAGCGACTTTATCTCCATCCAAGGCTTAGTAAATAGACCCCTATATTCCCTATCGTGTCCATAATTGCATCTGTGAATGTGAGGTTAGTCACATATGAAAGAGGGAAGTCGCCTGTGATTGATTTTTCCCATCTAGTACCAAATAAAAAAAAGGTGACCCTTCATTTAAGATGGTGGTTTTGATTTTAAAATGTTAGGCCTTGTTGGGCTACCATAGTTTTCCTATATACTGTATATTAGGAAGTGTTAAGTACGAGACAGAGAAAATAAAAATAAAAATGTATTTTCAACTAAAGAAATTAACTTTATTTTTTTCCATTGCATAACCAATCTTTTGTGGGTAAGTAGAAGCCGAGCACTAGACTGGGGGCAATATTACAGACCACAACCTCAAATCACACAGTTATAGTCTCATCACCAGGCAGGGCACAAGGGCATAACTGCCATAGAAACTGGTGTGAGGAGGGGTGAAGGAGGTATGTAGCCTCTACGAGGCCAACAAATGAGGGTTTCCTCTTATCCAAAAAACTGTAAGTTTGTAGACAGTGTTCACCAAAGGGGATAATGAATGTGCATATTGACACCAACTCAACAGAGCTCTTTAAAACACAGAAAGGGTGAAATTTGATTAGCCGTGGGGTTTACCCCACAGCCAATTGCTGGCTGAAATCTTGTGGCGAGGTGAAAGGCCATTCAATCAAATAGCTGTTTTTCCGAGCCCAAAATCGGTTGTCCACGCATGGAAGCCCACTGATTCCACGTAAACTGTGGAATCAATGGGTTCTCTCTGCGCGTGAACCCCCAGTTTTCTCACAGACTTTACTTTCATGAGCTGCGAGGTTCAGCATCAGGGATTCACGCTCTAGGCAATTCTCGCTAATTGAATAGGTCCGGCATGGCAATTAAACCTTGCGACTGATTGAATATCCTTTGTAGAGTGCCCATATAAATGAGGCCTAAAATTACAAGGAGATTAATTAAATTAAAATATACTGTACATGAGAAATAACTTTAAGTGCAAAGCTACAGTATTATTAGACATAATGATATTTATATGTTCTTTGAATGTGTTCATTTTATATGTATTTTAGGGGTTTGCGTTGTTGGCAGCAGATATGAAAGAAGAATCTTCAAAAGTGTGAATTTAGAAGATATAGAATTGGATGGTTGCTACGTAATGGCATTTCTATTTGAGAAACCAAAACCAGTTTGTAAAATCTTTCTCAGGGTGACAAACAAAACATTTATTTTCTTTAATTCCAAATGAATTAAAAATGATAGTAAATGTTTAGTAAATATGGTATTTGTACACATTTGTTGTAACTAAAAATGTATTTTATAATATTATTGATATACCTCAAGAATAATGCTGTTCACAATTATCTGCAAAGACTTATAGCAAATGTAAATAATATACTTATAATAAATTGTTCTAAAATTGTCAGAAATTTGTATACTGTACATTCTTTTTTTGCCTTGTAACTCGCAGCACGGCATATACTGCAGCTTGCCGGAATACCTATGCCTGTGAGTACACAATCACAGCAACGATGAGCGTGGCTATATCTGTATATCAAATGGTCAAGGTACCGCTGTGGCCCGTGGTTGTGACAGCGTGACCAGAGCCGACCATAGGCATAGGCAAACTAGGCAATTGCCTAGGGCATTTGATATGCCTAGGGGCATCAGCAGCTTCTGCTGATTAAAATGATATGCAGCATGCCTATATTCTGTGTGTATCATTTCATATGCAGATGCAGCCACAGTCTCACACAGTATATAGGCATGCTGCATGTCATTTTAATCAGCAGAAGCTGCTTGTGCATCATAGCTACACAGCAATGCAAATAAGATGTATTTTCATAAAAAGGTGCCCGAAGTTAGCATTGAGACAAGATTTATGAGGACATATCCAAGCAGAAGCAGAGGCAGAGGTCTGTTTCCAAGTATCCAAGCAGAGGCAGAGGTCACAGTGTTAGTGGCAGTGTGAGTGCTTTGTGCATGTGAGTGGGTTGGTTGTGCATTAGTGTTTGGAATATGTGTAAAGAGCACTATGTGTGTCATGTAAAAATGCATTAATAATGTACAACATATGTGTGTCATTATGTGTATAAGGGCATTAATAATGAGCGGCATATGTGTAACAGGGTACTACTGTATGTGTGTCATTATGTGTATAGGGGCACTAATAATGTGTAGCAAATGTGTAGGGGGCACTTTGTGTGTCGTTATGTGTATAAGGGCATTAATAATGTGCGGCATATGTGTAAGGGACATTATGTGTAAAAGGGCATTAATAAAGGTTGTCATAATGTGTAAGGCGCATTATGTTTATAAGGACATTAATAATGTCTCATATGTGTAAGGGGCATTACTGTGTGGAATCATGTGTATAAATGCATTACTAATGTGGCATTATGTGTATATGGTGCTCTACTATGTGGCGTTGCATATAGAAAGGTTACTACTGTGTTGTCTAATGTGAATGAAGAGCAATTGGGCGTGGTGTAATGTGAATAAGGAGCAATTCAGTATGATGTAATGTGAATAACGGGCTCTACTGTGAGGAGTAACGTTTAAGGTAAAGTGATACTACTGTGGGATGTAATATGAATTATGGACACTATCGCATGATCAAATGTGAATAAAGTTGCAGTACTGTGTGGCGTAATTGGAATTGGGGTTACTATTGTGTGGCCATGCCCCTTGCCAGCAAAAACATACCCCTTTTTGGGCTGTGCGCAAAATGTACGAACTGTTCCTATTTAAAATATAGGGGGTACAAACCCCAAAATAAGGACTGCTATGGGTGAGGGGTGATGGTGTTGGGAAAGAGGTGCAAGGTAGGAGGCGGAACCAGCTGTGGTGCTAGGGAGCACCAGCCTGCCTAGGGCACCATATTGGTTAGGGCCGGCTCTGAGCGTGACAGTCATAGGAAAATGGGACTGTACCAATGAATGCGTATGAGTATAGCATCCAGAAAGGGTAGTATCAAAGTGGGACAGGAAAGGCTATAGTGAAGCGGAGGGTTTTTAGAATGTGCTTTAAAGATTGAAAGACAGTAGAGAGTCTGAACAAAAAGCACAGGGAGTTTGTTAAGTGGGGAATGGGGGAAGCACAGGAGAAGTCTCAGAATCGGGATTGAAAAATTATGATCATAGATGAGAAATGGTGATGAGGTCAGAGATTAAGAGGATGAGATGTTGATGAAGACACCATATTTAGGCATGCTGGGAGTGATAGTGCACCAAGTCTTACACTACAGTATAGCTAGTTGGAGAACAGAGAGGCAGTGGCGACACCGAGGTTAGTGACACCCAGTGTGTCCAATAGCCCCCACTTGGCTGAAAAGAGGTGTGGTTTACAAGTAAGGGGTGTGGCCTTGCTGGAATTCCCCATTAGCGTCACTATTTGGGGCATGGCCCTACGGGGACCCCCTCAGTCACATAACTCTCTGGAGATGCTGGGCTGCTCCTGGAGACTCTGGCTGTACTGCCGGCTCCTTCACACAGCAGCACCCAGTTCCTGTCACTGCGGAGGAGCTGGTATTTTGGTGTTACCACCTGGAAGAGGGGCACCCAGGATCAACACGCGCCCCTTGCACCCTCTTGAGACACCTCTGCAGAGTGGTACTATACTACTAACCTTGAGGAACAGGAGCTCAATTCTCTGTAAAGGATGTTAACCTTTACAGGTTGAACTAACTATGTAACTATATAACTATGACTGTGTTGACCTTTTGCACCTGTCTACCTTTTCAAGTGTCTACCTTTTACATGTTGACCTATTGACCCTGTCAACCTATTGCATGTCGACCATATGAGCTTTACTGTCGATTTCTGGTGGACCCATATATTGTGATTTCGCACGACAGTGTGTACGGCTGATGGGTATATCGTTATATTGGTCATGCCGTGGGCCAAGAAACACATTATTTTGATGTGTACACAGCCTTAAACTTGCGTGTGCAAGAACCCTGGATAACATGTAATACTCTTTAAATATTTTCCTTATTCTCCATATTAATAAGTGACAATGTTCTATTAATATGTCTTATCTTCTTTTCAATCTGTAGTTCCCTAGATGAACTTTGGCCTTCACGAAGTAGTCCTCCAGAATACTAATTTACAAATAATTTATTGGTTACAATGTTTGCATACTAATCATAGTTACTAAAATTGCTACAATTCCTCCTTAATCAACTACATTGACAAAAGGAGTGGAGGCCACCCATTATAACAACATAAAAGTAAAAGTGCAAACAGTTAGTTTCCAATAAACCTTAGCTTTAAATGACCATCTTATGATATTCAAACTTAGGGGAAATGTACCAAAGCATTGAGAACTAAAATGCAACTAAATAAAGCACTAACCAATCAACTCATAACTGTCAATTTTCAAACACAGCTTGTAAATGAGAGTTAGAGGCTGATTGGTTGGTGCTTTAGATTTCTCCACTTTATCTCCTTATGCTTTTAGAAATACTCCATAAGCCCCAGAAAGACAATATTTCCTAACTAACAACTGAAGACAAAATGTATTGTTGTTAATGTGCTTAATCATGAAAGACTCCAAAAAATAATTTGAACCATGTACAGTAGTATAAACAAAAGAATGCTAATATAGCCTTATAGAGAGTCATACCGTAGTAACCAATATGTGAGTTGGAATTGTTTCCCATAGCCATTCCAAATGCTTTTTGCATCATTCTGTGCATGTTGGATAGGCTAATGACAATCTAGCACTTGTGTTGATTTAAATCTATGAGTATAATAGATGGTTTTGAAGAATGTTACATGCTGATCCTATAATGCTGAGCCTTGTTAATTGTAAGTTTTAATTGAATATTATTTAATTTTATTGTTCTAAACCACTGTACTAGATATTCATACCCAGAGCCACTTTTTCCTTTCCACCCTGATTACAGGGTTAGACTGAGAAAATAATCTCTCAGTAGTAGTACTCAAATGAGGTACTGTGTATTGTATTGTGTAAAAAAGAAAGAATACAAAAGAATAAATTATGTATACAGATGTGTCCTCACACATCTTTGTTAAAAACTGAATCATGGCATCACGTTTCAGCGATCGCAGCAATGCCACACCACTTCAGTCCTTTGTTGTGCTTTGATTCGCGGCACGCACCCGTGAATGCATCCGCTAAGCCTCCACATAACTACGGGTACCGGGAGCATATCTGCCCACTACCTGGTACACACAGTGCAGCCGAGTCCAGCCTTATAATGTGCAGCAGTGGGAGCATCTTCCTCCCACTGCCTCTAAATGCTTGCTCAGAATGTGATCGCGGGAGTGTGCGTACACCCCACGAATGCCACGCTGTGCCGGGAATCTTTAGCTGTGATGCAAACACATCTCAGGCATAGATGTTAGAGGCAGGGGCATTTCTAGAGAAGAGGAGGCCCATGTGCAGGATCAGTCTTGGCCTCCTCCTTTGTAGCCGTCAGCGCTGTATAGCTCTGGGCACTATGGTCCCTCTGGGACCCTAGCACTGTCCCAGAACCTAGAGCTCTGCGTAATTTTCCGAGTGATCTCTGCAGCTCTGCTGCTGCGCCGCGGGACGCTGGAGGATAAATATTTCAATTAACGTGTGCAGGGTGTGCAGTGTGGGCCCCCCTGGACCCCTGGGTGCCCATGTATCATTGTTTAGAGAACACATCTGTAATTGTCTGATTATAAAAGTTAATCTGAAATCCTATAAAGTAAAACAATACAAGTAATCTTCCATGTAACACTTTGCTTTAGATTACTGTACTTATAATTTAATGAATAAATAACTATAGCTATTGTTTTTCTACCTATTATTGGCTGATAGCGTACTACAGCGTCATCTCTTCTCATTGCCCAGTCTCTAGCAGAGTGAATGTGTTAGCACTGCATAACTGTAAGCTATTGTAAGAACTGGTATAATTGAAATATGGGCAGGTCATAGTCCTGGTACATTTCTTGCTGCCAGCGTCCAGCCAAAACCATTGACTAAAGCAAGACAAAGGAATAATCCCATTTTTGCTCAGCTGGCCCTTTTTCTTGTTCAGGGTTTATTAACAAATGCCTGGTGCCACTTCTCTTTTATGTTGGGGCAGGGCTGCCATCGGAAATTGTGGGCCCTGGGACTGAAAAAAGAGACAGCGCCCCCCCCCCCCCAAAAAAAAAGAGCTGCACCGCTCCACCCCTATGTGATGTCATACATTGTGATATTATATATACGTGGAGTGTTGCGGACCTACAGGAATGGTTCACAGAGCTGATGCGCAGGTGAAGGCTTATTTGAAGAGATCCTCCCAGCCTGCTATTGTTTTGTAGGCTGGCACAGTTCTCCAGATGTAGGTGGTAGGAGCCAGGACTGGGCCCCCATCTTTGTAAGGTCCCCCCCGATGGCTGCCCTCTGTTGGGGTATGTGACAACACTATATTTACAATTTCTGCTTATTAGTTAATAATACCTAACATTAACACTTTTTACATAATTGTTATCAGTGCATATCAATAAATATTAGGGATTACTCGGAAACCAGAATGAGGCAAAACATCATCATCCCACTTTCGGTTTCTTGCAGGTTTTGGATTCCATATAAGGAGCCGCGCGTCGCGGCCATTTTCACTCCTGTCCTGGGGAGTGTAGCGAGAGGACGTGTCTCCTCAGTGTCTGTGCGGGAAAGTGGTGTGGCGTGTGGGGTGGTGACCTGCTCTTTTGTGTCATTCCAGTGCTGTCTTGTGCTGCATCAGTCCAGCGGTGGTGTCCTGTGCTGCATCAGTCCAGTCACAGTGGTTGTGTCCTGTGTTGCCATAAGTCCAGTGCTGCTGTATAAATCCAGTCCAGTGCAGTGGTGCTGTCTTGTGCTGCATCAGTCCAGTAGTGATGTCCTGTGCTGCCATAAGTCCAGTGGTAGTGTCCTGTGCTGCCATAAGTCCAGTGGTGCTGCTGTATAAGTTCAGTCCAGTGGTGCTATGTTGTGCTGTTGTGCTGCATCAGTCCAGTGGTGGTGACCTGTCCTGCCATAAGGCCAGTTGTGATGTCCTGTCCTGCCATAAGTCCAGTGGTGCTGCCGTATAAGTAGAGTCCAGTGGTGCTGCCATATGAGTCCAGGAGTACTGCCGTATAAGTCCAGTCCAATGGGGCTGCCATATAATCCAGTGGTGCTGCTGTATTGTAAGAACTGGTATAATTGGGGTACTGCCATATAATTTCAGTGGTGCTGCAGTGTAAATCCAGGGGTACTGCCGAATAATTCCAGTCCACTGGTGCTGCCATATATGTTCAGGGGTACTGCCGTATAAATCCAGTCCAGTGGTGCTGCCGGATAAGTCCACTGGTGCTGCCGTATACGTCCAGGGGTACTGCCATATAAATCCAGTCCAATGGTGCCATATAAGTCCAGTCCAATGGTGCTGCCATATAATCCAGTGGTGCTGCTGTATTGTAAGAACTGGTATAATTGGGGTACTGCCATATAATTTCAGTGGTGCTGCAGTGTAAATCCAGGGGTACTGCTGTATAATTCCAGTCCAGTGGTGCTGCCGTATATGTTCAGGGGTACTGCCATATAAGTCCAGTCCAGTGATGCTGCTGTATAAGTCCAGTGGTGCTGCCGTATAAGTCCAGTGGTGCTGCCGTATACGTCCAGGGGTACTGCCATATAAATCCAGTCCAATGGTGCCATATAAGTCCAGTCCAATGGTGCTGCCATATAATCCAGTGGTGCTGCTGTATTGTAAGAACTGGTATAATTGGGGTACTGCCATATAATTTCAGTGGTGCTGCAGTGTAAATCCAGGGGTACTGCTGTATAATTCCAGTCCAGTGGTGCTGCCGTATATGTTCAGGGGTACTGCCATATAAGTCCAGTCCAGTGATGCTGCTGTATAAGTCCAGTGGTGCTGCCGTATACGTCCAGGGGTACTGCCATATAAGTCCAGTCCAGTCGTGCTGCCACATAAGTCCAGGGATACTGCCATATAAGTCCAGGGGTACTGCCGTATAAGTCCAGTCCAGTGGTGCTGCCGTATGAGTCCAGGGGTACTGCCGTATAAGTACAGGGGTATTTCCGTATAAGTCCAGTTCAGTGGTACTTCCGTATAATTCCAGTGGTGGTGTCCTGTGCTGCCGTAAGTCCAGATCGACTCCTAGCAGCAACAACAGCAGCAGTGGCAGCAGCAGCAGCAGTAGGAGGAAGTGGTACTTGACCTTTCCCTCTTTTATCCTCCAAATTTTTGTTCTCCATTATTTTTCTGGAGTTTTATAACAATATGCTGCACAGGAGAGCGTATCCCTACAACACACAGGGCAAACCCTGTAAAATTATTTGGATTAAATATTAATAACCCCTTTATTTGGAGTAACTAATATACAGCACAGGACAGCACCACTGGGCTTAAACGGCAGCACCACTGGACTTATATGTCAGTACTACTGGACTGGACTTATACGGCAGTACCACTGGACTGGACGTATAAGGCAGTACACCTGGACTTATACAGCAGTACCCCTGGACTTATATGGCAGTACGACTGGACTTATACGGCAGCTCCACTGGACTGGACTTATACGGCAGTATCCCTGGACTTATACGGCAGCACCACTGGACTTTGACGGCAGCTCCACTGGACTGGACTTATACGGCATTACCCCAGGACTTATACAGCAGCACCACTGGACTTATGGTGCACCTCTTTTTCTTCATTGCATGATGTGCTGTTTGGGGCCTAGTTTTTAAAAGTGCCATCCTATCTGACACTACAGCGCCACTCCTAGATGGGTCAGGTGTTTGTTCCGCACACTTGTGTCACTTAGCTTAGTCATCCAGCTAGCTCATTGCACCTCATTTTCTTCTTTGCATGATGAGCTGTTTGGGGCCTAGTTTTTAAAAGTGCCATCCTATCTGACACTACAGCGCCACTCCTAGATGGGTCAGGTGTTTGTTCCGCACACTTGTGTCACTTAGCTTAGTCATCCAGCTAGCTCATTGCACCTCATTTTCTTCTTTGCATGATGAGCTGTTTGGGGCCTAGTTTTTAAAAGTGCCATCCTATCTGACACTGCAGTGCCACACCTAGATGGGCCAGGTGTTTGTGCCGCACACTTGTGTTGCTTAGCTTCGTCATACAGCTACCTCCTCGGTGCACCTCTTTTTTTCTTTACATCATGTGCTGTTTGGGGCCTAGTTTTTAAAAGTGCTATCCTGTCTGAGACTGCAGTGCCACTCCTAGATGGGCCAGGTGTTTGGGCCGCACACTTGTGTCACTTAGCAAAGTCATCCAGCATCCTCGGCGCACCTCTTTATCTTTGCATCAAGTGCTGTTTGGGGCCTAGATTTTAGAAGTGCCATCCTGTCTGACACTGCAGTGCCACTCCTATATGGGCCAGGTGTTTGTGCTGCATACTTGTGTCGCTTAGCAAAGTCATACAGCTACCTTGGTGCAACCTTTTGGCCTAAAAACAATATTGTGAGGTGTTCAGAATAGACTGGAAATGAGTTTTATTGAGGTTAATAATACAGTAGGATCAAAATTACCGCCAAACTCTGTGATTTTAGCTGTTTTTGTGTTTTTTTCAAAAATCATCCAAATCCAAAACCAAAACCCGAAAGGGTGGTTTTGGCAAAACCAATATAGATCGAAAACACGAGCGGGGATCCAGATCCAAAACCAAAACATAAAACACGAAAAGTGCCTGCCGCACATCTCTATTAAATATACTGCTCCACACAGGCACTAATATAGGTATGACACACAGTATCACTCAAATCAATTATTTCAGGTCACACCATTAAATGAAACACATACTGCTGACTCAATTAATTGAAAATCCCTAGTTCTTAGATTGAGAAAACAGCTTGGATTGGTTGGAAATTCTTACTGGTAAGTATATCATCCTAATGAAAGGTGGTCTTTTATTTAAAATAACCTAGTAAGCCCTCCTAGTGAGGACATCAATTTCTCTTTACTTGAATAGCCCACTATTTGGGGGAGATTTCCACCAATAACCTTTCACCACTCAATCCTTTAGGGGTTTTCTTGATCCACTTCATCAATTCTTTGGTATTAAACGACTCAAAAGAGTCAGGGAAACGTGAGAACATAGAAGAGTAAAGCAAAACCTACATAACACTCACATTTAAAAATACATAACAAGTATGTAATATGAAGTTACCATCACCCCTGGGTTGATCTTTATTAGGGTCTTGGATGCTTCCCCAAGTCCTGGATTGCACAGAGCTGCAAAATGTCCCGGAAACACACAGTCCACATCAGGTTCAGTATCTTTAAAGTCCTAAAGGTCCACCAATAGTACATGGGTCCAAACGCCGGGTTCCAGACAGTGGATCGACAGTGTCTAGTTAGACAGGCAATTGATCGACCCCATATGGTCGACATGGTCAAATGGTCGACATGGTCAAAAGGTCGACTGTTTCTAAGGTCAATAGGTTCAAAAGGTTGACACATAAATAGTTGACACACCTTTTTCCCCAACTTTTGCTTCATTTACCACACACGTGGACTACAATTGTGAATAGTAACCTGTGGCGAGCGTAGTGGTAGTGGAGCTAGTCACCTTATCTGAAGCATGGTGAGCGAAGTGAGCCTCGCAGTGGGACCAGGGTTGGACTGGCCCACAGGGGTACAGGGGAAACCCCCGGTGGGCCCTACTGCCTGTGGGCGCACCTACTCCTCTAGGGATCAGATTCCAGACTGTGCACTGGAAATATACATTATATTTATGTTACATTATACTGCACAGGACTATGGTCTACTTTCTAGAGTGCATTGCTGTTATTAATCTGGCACATTATCATGAATGCACTAGTAGTATTTACTATATATATTTATAAAGTGGCCCATACCATATACACTCTTTAATGGTTAACCACAGCAATATACTGTAAAAAATGCATCACACCTCTGTGGTAGCTAGCCACACTCCCACTGGATGCTAGCCACAACCATGTCCATGGGCCCCTACCATAGCATTTTCCTGGTGGGCCATTCATGCCCCAGTCCGACACTGAGTGGGACACAGTACATAAATTGTTGTCATATATAATGAAAAATACAGATTGACTCTCCGAAAACTTAACAAACTTGCGTAGAACTTTTTGTATCCACCTAATGCATGTCAACCTTTGGATGTAACTGTCAACCTTTTGACTCTGTCGACCTAATGCATGTCGACTATATGGGGTCAACCTAGTGACTATCTGTCTGTTTACTGTAGATCTATAGATCCACCCCAAACGTCACCTGCCTTAACATGTGTTTCTTCCTCAGAAGCACAAACCGACAGAAAATCTCAATGTATTGCGCAGGTTGTACGGTGAATTTTATTGTATATATTTGATATCATGCTAGTCTCACCCTCAATTAAAGGAGAACCATGATTTAGCATAAACACACCTATTTTGCTAGATCACAATCCTAAAAATAAGATTTTAAACCTACGGTAAATCTTTTTCTCGTAGTCCATAGAGGATGCTGGGGACTCCGTAAGGACCATGGGGATAGACGGGCACCACAGGAGACATGGGCACTTTAAGGAAGACTGTAGGTATGGGTGTGCACTGGCTCCTCCCTCTATGCCCCTCCTCCAGACCTCAGTTAGAGAAACTGTGCCCAGAGGAGACGGACAGTACGAGGAAAGGATTTTTGTTAATCCAAGGGCAAGATTCATACCAGCCACACCAATCACACCGTATAACTTGTGTATCCATTAAACAGTTAACAGTATGAAAAAACAATGTAGCATCAGTCCAAAACTGATGAAACTATAACCCTTATGTAAGCAAAACTATATACAAGTCTCGCAGAAGAAGTAGTCCGCACTTGGGACGGGCGCCCAGCATCCTCTACGGACTATGAGAAAAAGATTTACCGGTAGGTTTAAAATCTTATTTTCTCTTACGTCCTAGAGGATGCTGGGGACTCCGTAAGGACCATGGGGATTATACCAAAGCTCCCAAACGGGCGGGAGAGTGCGGATGACTCTGCAGCACCGATTGAGCAAACAGGAGGTCCTCCTCAGCCAGGGTATCAAACTTATAGAACTTTGCAAAGGTGTTTGAACCCAACCAAGTAGCAGCTCGGCACAGTTGTAGTGCCGAGACCCCTTGGGCAGCCGCCCAAGACGTGCCCACCTTCCTAGTGGAATGGGCATTGACCGATTTTGGTAACGGCAATCCAGCCGTAGAATGCGCCTGCTGAATCATGTTACAGATCCAGCGAGCAATAGTCTGCTTTGAAGCAGGGGCGCCAACCTTGTTGGCTGCATATAGGACAAACAGTGCTTCTGTTTTTCTGACTCTAGCCGTTCTGGCCACGTAAATTTTCAAAGCCCTGACTACATCAAGGGACTCGGAATCCTCCAAGTCACGCGTAGCCACAGGCACCACAATAAGTTGGTTCATATGAAAAGATGACACCACCTTAGGCAAGAACTGAGGATGGGTTCGCAATTCCGCCCTATCCATATGGAAAACCAGATAGGGGCTTTTATGAGACAAAGCCGCCAATTCCGACACTCGCCTAGCTGAAGTCAAGGCTAATAACATGAACACCTTCCAAGTGAGATATTTTAACTCCACCATTTGAAGTGGTTCAAACCAGTGCGACTGAAGGAAACTCAACACCACGTTAAGGTCCCAAGGCGCCACCGGAGGTACAAAAGGAGGCTGAATATGCAGCACTCCCTTTACAAAAGTCTGTACTTCTGGGAAAGAAGCCAATTCTTTTTGAAAGAAAATGGATAAGGCCGAAATCTGTACCTTAATGGAGCCTAATTTTAGGCCCAAGTTCACTCCAGTCTGTAGGAAGTGAAGGAAACGGCCCAGATGGAATTCTTCCATAGGAGCATTCCTGGCCCCACACCAAGCAACATATTTTCGCCATAACCGGTAATAATGTTTCGCTGTCACGTCTTTCCTAGCCTTTATCAGAGTAGGAATGACCTCATATGGAATGCCCTTTTCCGCTAGGATCCGTGTTCAACCGCCATGCCGTCAAACGCAGCCGCGGTAAGTCTTGGAACAGACAGGGCCCCTGTTGCAACAGTTTCTGTCACAGAGGAGGAGGCCACGGATCTCCCGTGAGCATTTCCAGCCGATTCCGGATACCAGGCCCTTCGTGGTCAATCTGGAACAATGAGAATTGTTCTCACTCCTCTTTTTCTTATTATTCTCAACACCTTGGGTATGAGAGGAAGAGGAGGAAACACATAGACCAACTGGAACACCCACGGTGTCACTAGGGTGTCTACTGCTACCGAACAAGGGAGAACCAAAAGTAGTTGCCTAGTTGGGCGCACAGGGAAAATTTTGTATTGATTTGATTAGTTTTTAAAACTTAGCTTTTATTGCTATACCTTCTAAAATGCCCCCTTTATACTGGGAATACACAGCAAAACATAGAGGTTAAAAATTCATTACATACAAACATATAGTGAAAGAAGAAAATATATAAGTGTGGATAGATTTAAAAAGGCAGTATTTCACTATTACTCCAGCAATGTGTAGGAATGTAATTATTGTTGGAGCTTCTGAGAGTCTGGAGTGTGTTCACTGACACAATTTTCCAATGTGTTGTGGCTTTATCAGATGCACAAATTCATTTGTCACAATAAACTGCTGTTGTGAATATGGTGTGTGTTTTACTGTATATTCACAATACTATCAATCTTTATTGTTTGTTTATTGCTTAAATATAATCCACACATTCATCACATGTTCAGTATCACTAGTATATATCAAACAGAATAAAGGAGAAATAGCCTATTGCTCTGAAATAGTGTGCCTGTCACTATTTTGTAGCTAGGATACTGTAGCAACCTGCATTTAATATTGTATCTTGCAGGATTAGTATTCGCTACTATAGTATTCTTTAGGCTACAGGTATTCTCAGATACAATGTGTCAGAATCTGCTGGCCAGTTCCCTTCCTTTAATTGTAACTAACTTGTGCTAGAGAGCTGGCAGAGATATGTCTGGTCACGGATAAACCAATGACCAGGACACCACAATCATATAATTTTACTAAGCAGAGCAGTTCTACTATGATACTGCTGCGTAATCAGCGAGTTATGCACTGAGTCGGACACCTGGACTGTTGACACTGCTGTTGCTAATAACAGCACCACATATGCATAAATGATTCTCAATGCTGGCTGAATAAATTCATCTATAATTCTCCAGTACTCTCTATTGCTCCCTAACGACCTACACTGGCTATGAACTCAATTCTATTAACCCCAATATACGGGGGTGCCGGTGGAGGCCTGTACAGAAATGCTTTCTATTTCAATCTACAACATTGCTATAATTAGGAGTGTGAAGTGCCGCCGAAACGCCGACGTGCACGTTTCGCTGTATAGCTTACAGCGAAACGTGCGCGTCGGCGTTTCGGCGGCACTTCACACTCCTAATTATAGCAATGTTGTAGATTGAAATAGAAAGCATTTCTGTACAGGCCTCCACCGGCAGCCCCGTATATTGGGGTTAATAGAATTGAGTTCATAGCCAGTGTAGGTCGTTAGGGAGCAATAGAGAGTACTGGAGAATTATAGATGAATTTATTCAGCCAGCATTGAGAATAATTTATGCATATGTGGCGCTGTTATTAGCAACAGCAGTGTCAACAGTCCAGGTGTCCGACTCAGTGCATAACTCGCTGATTACGCAGCAGTATCATAGTAGAACTGCTCTGCTTAGTAAAATTATATGATTGTGGTGTCCTGGTCATTGGTTTATCCGTGACCAGACATATCTCTGCCAGCTCTCTAGCACAAGTTAGTTACAATTAAAGGAAGGGAACTGGCCAGCAGATTCTGACACATTGTATCTGAGAATACCTGTAGCCTAAAGAATACTATAGTAGCGAATACTAATCCTGCAAGATACAATATTAAATGCAGGTTGCTACAGTATCCTAGCTACAAAATAGTGACAGGCACACTATTTCAGAGCAATAGGCTATTTCTCCTTCATTCTGTTTGATATATACTAGTGATACTGAACATGTGATGAATGTGTGGATTATATTTAAGCAATAAACAAACAATAAAGATTGATAGTATTGTGAATATACAGTAAAACACACACCATATTCACAACAGCAGTTTATTGTGACAAATTAATTTGTGCATCTGATAAAGCCACAACACATTGGAAAATTGTGTCAGTGAACACACTCCAGACTCTCAGAAGCTCCAACAATAATTACATTCCTACACATTGCTGGAGTAATAGTGAAATACCGCCTTTTTAAATCTATCCACACTTATATATTTTCTTCTTTCACTATATGTTTGTATGTAATTAATTTTAACCTCTATGTTTTGCTGTGTATTCCCCGTATAAAGGGGGCATTTTAGAAGGTATAGCAATAAAAGCTAAGTTTTAAAAACGAATCAAATTAATACAAAATTTTCCCTGTGCGCCCAACTAGACAACTACTTTTGGTTCTCCCTTGTTCTGTATTAATCTGAGTTGCACACGGGCCGCACCCCCATACCAATATCCCTACTATTAGAGCGAGACACTTCAATGGGGTCTACAGTTCATACAACCTAACTGGTATTTGATTGTATAGAGTACAGATACATTTTTCTTTTCTACTGTCTACTGCTACCGCCTGAAGGTCTTTTGATCTGGCGCAATACCTCTGTAGCTTTTTGTTGAGGCGGGACGCCATCATGTCTATCTGGGGCAGTCCCCACTGACTTGCAACCTGTGTGACGATTTCCTGATGAAGTCCCCACTCTCCTGGATGCAGGTCGTGTCTGCTGAGGAAGTCTGCTTCCCAGTTGTCCACTCCCAGAATGAACACTGCTGACAGTGCGCTTACATGATTTTCCGCCCAGCGAAGAATCCTGGTGGCTTCCGCCATTGCCACTCTGCTCCTTGTGCTGCCTTGGCGGTTTACATGAGCCACTGCGGTGATGTTGTCTGACTGGATCAGAACTGGTTGGTCGCGAAGTAAGTTCTCCGCTTGACGTAGGGCGTTGTATATGGCCCTCAGTTCCAGGATGTTGATGTGAAGACAAGTCTCTTGACTTGTCCAAAGTTCTTGGAAGTTTCTTCCCTGTGTGACTGCTACCCGTCCTCTGAGGCTTGCATCCGTGGTCACCAGGATCCAGTCCTGATTGCCGAACCTGCGGCCTTCTAAAAGGTGAGCACTCTGCAGCCACCACAGGAGAGATACCCTGGCTCTGGGGGACAGGGTGATCAGCTGATGAATTTGTATATGTGACCCGGACCACTTGTCCAATAGGTCCCATTGGAAAGTCCTTGCATGGAACCTGCCGAAGGGAATGGCTTGTATGTTGCCACCATCTTTCCCAGGACTTGAGTGCAATGATGTACTGACACTTGTTTTGGCTTCAATAGGTTCTTGACTAGAGTCATGAGTTCCTGAGCTTTTTCTATCGGAATAAAAACCCTTTTCTGGTCTGTGTCCAGAATCATGCCCAAGAAGGTCAGACGAGTCGTAGGAACCAGCTGCGACTTCGGGATATTGAGAATCCAGCCGTGTTGCTGTAACACCTTCAGTGAAAGTGACACGCTGTTCAGTAACTTCTCTCGTGATCTCGCTTTTATGAGGAGATCGTCCAAGTATGTGATAATTGTGACACCCTGCTTGCACAGGAGCACCATCATTTCCGCCATTACCTTGGTGAAAATCCTCGGGGCCGTGGAAAGCCCAAATGGCAATGTCTGAAATTGGTAATGACAATCCTGTACCACAAATCACAGGTACGCCTGGTGAGGTGGATAAATGGGAACATGAAGGTATGCATCCTTTATGTCCAGAGATACCATAAAATCCCCACCTTCCAGGCTGGCGATGACCGCTCTGAGCGATTCCATCTTGAACTTGAACCATTTTAAGTATAGGTTCAGGGATTTTAAATTCAAAATGGGTCTGACCGAACCGTCCGGTTTCGGGACTACAAACAGAGTTGAGTAGTATCCCTTCCCTCTTTAAAGCAGGGGAACCTCGACCACACAATTTGTGAATAGCATTTAACACTATCTCCCTTTCTAGGGGAGAAGTCGGTAGAGCCGATTTGAAAAACCGGCGAGGAGGCACCTCTTCGAATTCCAGCTTGTATCCCTGAGAAACAATTTCCATTGCCCAGGGATCCACATGTGAGTGAACCCAGATGTGGCTGAAAAGTCGAAGATGTGCCCCCACTGGGGCGGACTCTCTCAGCGGAGCCCCAGCATCATGCGGTAGATTTTGCAGAGGCCGGGGAGGACTTCTGTTCCTGGGAACTAGCTGTGTTGTGCAGCTTTTTTCCTCTGCCCTTACCTCTGGCAAGAAAGGACAATCCACGTACTCTTTTGCTTTCATTTGACCGAAAGGACTGCATTTGATAATGTGTCGCTTTCTTAGGTTGTGAGGGAACATAAGGCAAAAAATTCGATTTACCTGCCGTAGCTGTGGAGACGAGGTCCGAGAGACCTTCCCCAAACAATTCCTCACCCGTGTAAGGCAAAACCTCCATATGCCTCTTTGAGTCGGCATCACCTGTCCACTGCCATGTCCATAAGACTCGCCTAACAGATCTAGACATAGCGTTTATTCTGGAACCCAGTATTCTAATGTATCTTTGAGCATCTCTCATATATAAGACAGCATCTTTTTTATGCCCTAGGGTCAATAAAATGGTATCCTTATCTAGGGTCTCAATTTCCGCTGATAAGGAATCTGTCCATGCTGCTACAGCGCTACAAACCCAGGCTGACGCAATTGCCGGTCTGAGTAACGCAACAGAATGTGTGTAAATGGACTTCAAGGTAACCTCCTGCTTGCGGTCAGCAGGATCCTTGAGGGTAGCCGTATCTTGGGATGGCAGCGCTATCTTTTTTGATAAGTGTGTCAATGCTTTGTCTACCCTAGGGGAGGATTCCCACCGTATCCTGTCCGTTGGCGGGAAAGGATACGCCATAAGAATCCTTTTGGGAATCTGCAGTTTTTTGTCTGGAGATTCCTAAGCTTTTTCACATAATTTGTTCAACTCATATGAGGAGGGAAAAGTTATCTTAGGTTTCTTTCCCTTATACATGTGTACCCTCGTGTCAGGGACAGGGGGTTCCTCTGTGATATGCAAAACCTCTTTTATTGCAATAATCATATAACGAATACATTAAGCCACTTTCGGCTGTAACTTTGCATCATCGTAGTCGACACTGGAGTCAGAATCTGTGTCGGTATCCGTGTCTCCTATTTGGGATAGTGGGCGCTTTTGAGACCCCGAAGGTCCCGGCGACATAGGGACAGACATGGGTTGACTCCCTGACTGCTCCCTAGCTTCAGCTTTGTCTAATCTTTTGTGCAATAAATTGACATTAGCACTTAAAACATTCCACATATCCATCCAGTCAGGTGTCGGCGCTGCCGACGGAGACCTCACATTCATACGCTCCCCCTCCTCCCTAGGCGAGCCTTCCACCTCAGACATGTCGACACACGGGTACCTACCGACACACCACAAACACACAGGGAAACTCTTATCTGAAGACAGTTTCCCCACCAGGACCTTTGGAGAGACAGAGAGAGAGAGAGAGAGTATGCCAGCACACACCCCAGCGCTATATGACCCAGGAAAAAACACCAAATGTTTACCCAGTAGCGCCTTTTTATATGTATATGCGCCAATTATGTGCCCCCCCCCTCTTGAAAACCCTCTGTCACCGTGAGTAAGCAGGGGAGAGTCCGGGGAGCTTCCTCTCAGCGCTGTGCTGTGAAGAAAATGGCGCTGGTGAGTGCTGAGGGAGAAGCCCCTTCCCCTCGGCGGCGGGCTTCTGTCCCGCTCAAAATTCTTAAAAAACTGGCGGGGGCTCTTTATGTATATGTACAGTGCCAAGCTGTACATGTATATATGTAATTTTGCCAAAGGAGAGGTTTATATGCTGCCCAGGGTGCCCCCCCTGTGCCCTGCACCCTTACAGTGACTGCAGTGTGTGAGGTGAATGGGAGCAATGGCGCACAGCGTTACTACTGTGCGTTACCTCTGTGAAGATCAAGAAGTCTTCTGCCGCCTCTGAAGTCTTCTTTTCTTCTCATACTCACCCGGCTTCTATCTTCCGGCTCTGCGAGGAGGACGGCGGCGCGGCTCTGGGACGGACGGCGAGGGTGAGACCTGCGTACCAATCCCTCTGGAGCTAATGGTGTCCAGTAGCCTAAGAAACAGAGCCTTGAAACTCACAGAAGTAGGTCTGTTTCTCTCTCCTCAGTCCCTCGATGCAGGGAGTCTGTTGCCAGCAGGCTCCCTGAAAATAAAAAACCTATCTAAAATTCTTTCTAACAGGAAACTCAGGAGAGCTCACTGTAATGCACCCAGTCTCCACTGGGCACTGTATCAAACTGAGGTCTGGAGGAGGGGCATAGAGGGAGGAGCCAGTGCACACCCATAACTAAAGTTTTTCTTAAAGTGCCCATGTCTCCTGTGGAGCCCGTCTATCCCCATAGTCCTTACGGAGTCCCCAGCATCCTCTAGGACATAAGAGAAAAGAGCTTTATTCATGAATGGTATAGCAATACTTTTTTTTGTTTAAAATTTATATAACTATGACAAAAGTGACCGCACTGTTCACAAAATATAAAATAATATCTAACAGGACATTTTACATATATTTAGGTCACATATTTACAATGCGCAATATACATTATTTTTCAAACTATTGTACAGTACCTCATGGATGTTCCCATGAGATTCACTTGTAGATATCAACTTACACTACTAATACTAGGATTACTGTAAATGTTGTTTTGTTAGTTTTGAGTATTCAAGCCTTAAAGCAAAGTGAAGGATTCTGGGAAGCAATAACTTGCGTTCTTAGCATAGCTCCAAGGATTAAACAATCACAGCAATGGATTTATCAGTCATTGGCAGCTCATGTTGTGTCAATAATTTATTTATACAGAAACTTCTCACAGAGATTAAAAGCAATAATAAAATAATAGATGGTAATGTAGATATGTTACTGTCACTTCTATAGCCTAGGCATATCTGTAATGGGTGTAAGGTGTGCGGGGCATACAGTGCCCTGGGTTCAGGGGGCCCACACCACAAACCCTGCTCTCATACATAATACTTACCTCTCCAATGTCATCATCGCAGATATCATCAGGAAAAAGGCTCAGCCGCAATTTTCCCAAAAGGTCCGAGTAGGTGCAGTAGAGAGATCACTGGGAACATGGTGCGGGCAGCATGTTCCCAAAGACCTGTACATGCTCAGTAGACTCTGGCACAGTGTGAGGGGGTGCAGGTTGAAATCATGGCAATTGTATTGAAAGCTGTGGCTTTCAATTTAAAAGTTGGGAACAGTGATGCTGAATGGAGGTTGCAGTTGCATGGACAGGGTTATACTGCAGGTGACAGCAAGGTGTCAGAGAGGCACATTTATTAACGTTAACATTATTAACATTATTTTTACTAAAATAATGTGAAAAAGGGTGTTTTCACACTCTTTTCACCTTATTTTAGTATCACCTAAATGTCATTTGGAGTAGTTTTCATGAAAGACTGTTCCAAATCCTTTAATTCTGTTTTATTTAGTAATCCACATCGCATTCCCCATACTTATAATGGGGAATGCGATGTGGCCAAATTTAATGTAAAAAAAATTGAAAAATACCGCAGCGTGCCCTGTGATAATCTCGCCAGCCTGAACACTGCGATCTGCACCCTTTTGCCCAGCTTTCTCTGTCCCTGGCAGAAAAAGCTGAGCGGGGACCAGGCTCCAGTGATCAGCTATGTATGTCCGATGGGCACACAAGCTGATCAAAGTGTTAAAAGAAAAATAAAGTAAAAACAAAAAAAAAATACTCACCTGTCCAGGGAGCTGGTGTCCACTGCTCCGGTGAGCGCTGCCGGGCGCAGGGTCCCCCATATGCTACGCTGTGACCCCAGTGCTGTAAAGTGATGCTGCAAAGCGGCAGCACACTTTACAGCACCGGGGGGGTCACCGCAGCACGTAGGATCCGGCACCCAGCAGGAGCAGTGCGGACCGGCTCCCTGGACTGGTAAGTATATTGACCTGCTGGGGAAGGGGGGGTCCGCGGCACACGGGAGTAGTCACAATGGGGGGGTTGACCGGACAGCGGCGGCAGTGGCGATGTTGGCGGGGGCAGCGCATGCGCAGCAGGACATCAGGGTATTTTTTTTATGAAAAATACCCAGTTGATGCTGTGGAGCAGGCCTGGCCAACCTGTGGCTCTCCAGCTGTTGTGAAACTACAATTCCCAACATGCCCTGCTACAGTTTTGCAATTAGGAAATGCTAAAATTGTGGAAGGGCATGCTGGGATGTGTAGTTTTACAGCAGCTGGAGAGCCACAGGTTGGCCAGGCCTGCTGTGGAGTGTTATCACAGGGATAGAGCCTGCTAGCAAGCTCTGTCTCTGCATGCGATAATTGATACATCCATGCAATGTGCTCATTTATCGCAGTGTGAGTTTGGGCGATTTTATCACATGACATCCACATCTTAGGGAATTTAGCCATGAGATTTAAAGCAGCATTTTTTTTAAGCCAAAATCAGGTTGGTTTTGTCTGTAAAAAAATTGTGACTTTAAATATTGTAAATAAATTTCTGAATTCTCAGCACTTCATTCTACTCACAGGAAATTATATCTGGCCCAGGAATAAAACAGATGCAAAAGTTAACAAGGCAAACCAGATGCAAAAGTTAAACTCATGTACGTCTCCAAATGTAATAGCCGGGCAGCCAATCAGGAGCATTCTCATACACTACTCAGTCAATCACAGTAATTATTCTTATAAAAGGGGCACTTGAAGCTAAAGTATACATTGTCATCCACATGTCAGTACTTGTACAGTAGTTCTTCAAGTGACAACATGCAAGAACACTCATTGGTCATATTTTCTATTACTACCCTCCGGTCAGGTATTTAGTACAGTCACCTCAATGTGTATGGGGTTTGCACAGCACCAGACATTGGATGTGGGCCATATACTTATAATAGGCTTTTGCACACTGCAAAGGATAAAACTGAATGTTCTAACTTTGGTTTTACCATGCGGTTTGGCCTAAACTGTATTTGGTTTGCCCTGAACAGCATGCAGTTAAAGTTTGAAAGCTGTGACCAATCAGAATAGTAGATCGTTTATTTTGGCTCTAATATTTGCATCCAATGTAAGTATGATCTTTTCAAAACTAAACTGCTTAGTAAATCTCTCCATTCCTATCATTGTTTTCTGCTACAGTAAGTGAAATTCATGCTTGCCCATTTTTAAAAGGTTCCTTTCCATACTCTTTGTTTCTTGCCAGTCACCTTAGCTTATATTTCTGTTCCCATGAAAGGGCAATATCCCGTCTTCAAAAGAGCTGCACATTTGGCTCAATGCGCCCTTTAGAACAATAAGAGTCATGCTATAATATGGATACAAATTGAGAGAGACAGTCTTGGGATCATATCCCCCTTCTCCTTGTTTTGGCTCTCTGTCTTATGTTGTCCAAGAGTGGGGTTAGGCCATCCGGTGGTCTTCCATTCTTTGACCATGTAAGGTTATGCTAACAGGCACTTTTAATCTGCATCCTCCCTCCCATACACCCTCCCGGATATCTAATCTCTTTCATTAATAATTCCTTCCTTCTTTCTCTCCATGGCAGTCAGCTGGCATACATTATTTGAATAATCTTTCGCATGAAGCCTTTATTATTTATTGGACTTATATGACAAATTTAGAAGTGATCATACACCATTCTGCCAACCATAATCAGTTATGATCAGCTCTGATATTTCCACATCAAGGTCAAAAACCCTAACCAATAACCACTAACCAAACACACGAATCACTACACTTGAGGGAAGCATCAAATAAATGACTTATCTCCACTTTATATGCAGAGATTAAACCCCCTGAAACTACCTCAAGGGTCCCTCACTCGTTAACATGCGAGCCAGACCTTGGAGAATCTTTGTATCAGTAATTGTAGTTTGTTTTTTTTTGTTGTTTTTTTTTAATCTGAATCATATATTTACCATCCCTCCCTTACCTTCAGGTTACCGGCTGCCACCCTGTCCCTTCCCACATCTCCTCCCCCTTTCTTAACTGGTCTTCCCCCTTAAGTGACACAAAAAAAAACCTGATCTACAGGATCATTCTCACATTGTTTCTATTGTGCTATGTTTTACTTTTTCACTTTAACCATGGATACTTTAAGTATGTTTATTGTACCCATGGATATTTTGGCAAATAAAGTTCTTTAAAAAAAAAAAAGGTCTTGGTGTAAGCAGCCATGTCTGAACTGTTCACAGACATGTTTGATGGCATTTTACAGTGGGCGGCTGGACCACAATGATGCATATGATTCATATCATCTTTACTTGGGAAGTGGGCAGCATGTGGGAGACTAGCCCATTAGCCCAATCATTCTGGAGTCCAGGAAAGCTTCCAAAAATGTGGGACTCATGGACTTTCCTTGGGAGTTGACAAGAACAGTGCTGTTACATTTCATGGCTTATATGTATAATTATTATTTACAGAAGCTGATGCAGAGTGCAGAGGTGGAACTGCCATTGATGCAGCAGGTGCATTGCACCTGGGCCCTTGAGAGTTAAGGGTCCACTGCTGCCCAGACCAGCAATCAGTTATCGCCCTGGCCCCCCCACAGACTATTTTTAGCAATGGCGGATGAATGGCCCAGTGCAGAGAGCAAGGTAGGCCCCACTACCTGAAGGACCTTTGCCTTACCTTAGGTAGGCAGGGCTGACCTTGTGTGGGCCAGACTGTTATAGGAGTCCTGCCACCTATCCGTGCTGATGATCACAGCCACATACTACCTCTAATTAACAGACAGCTGTACATTTTTTGTTTCACTGCTGTCTGTGAATTAAAGGCAGCTCACAAACGATGTAACTGGCACTTTCAAGAATTTGCCTGACCGAGTGCCAAACTGAGGAAAGCACAAGGAGCAGGGTCCGATGTATTCTTGACCCTACCAAGGTACATGCCCCCTGCTCGCCACACTACACAGGACATTGTGCTTGTACCCCTGTCACCTTCTGCCTCTCCCTTCCTTACGCTGTCACTTTCTGCCTCTCCCTGTCACCGACTGCCATGTGGCATATAGTAAACTTTGGTTGGTGTGGAGGAGGGGGGCCCAAATTATATTTTTGTACCTGGGCCCACCACTCACAAGTTCTGTCACTGTGAGAGTGAGAGTATACAAAAATGGCTACAATATTATAAAGGTGAGATTCACAAAGTAAATATAGTTTTCTTGTTTGTATGCATTGCGATATCACTACAAACAGAGCAGACAATCTGGATTGATACGTTATACTACAACAATTCGCTGTATACACGCCTGTAAGCTACTACTGTTGACAGAGACTTATATTTTGGGAGAGCCTTTGTTTTTTTTTCCTGTATATCATTCAGCTCAGCCCTTGCTTATTATTTTGTTTCATCACCCTATAAAAACAACATCGGAACATAGCGACTTTCCAGACAATGAGGCTATAAATGAGGAACACAATTAGCATGAGGGAAAGTAGAATCAAATAGAAGGTTGATAGTACAGAAGACTTTGTAATCGCTACAAAAGAAGATCAAGAGATAGGAAAAGAAAGACTCTTACTGCAGGTAAAGTGCAATATAGTATCTTATTATTTATTATCTTTTATTTATTATGTGCTATAAAGTTCACGCAGAGGCTTACATAGGGTAGACACACACCTAACAGTTCACTATTGCATAGATACATACTGTAGCATGAATACAAGACATTATAGACAAACCACAAAAAGGGAGTAGGTAATGGCAAAACACTGCACCTTGCAGGAACAGGCAATGGCGAGAAGTGGTGGCTGAGTAGGGGAAGGTGAGTCTGCGCTCGCCCCGTTGCCAGCATACTGACGGCCAGGATGCCGCTGTCTGTATGCTGATCCCCTTGTCAACCAATCTAGACATTGTAGATTTATTATACCACACTCAGTGATATATATATAGGGGGTCTAGTGGGAAAGCAAGAGAAGGAAGAGGGTGCGGACAAACAGCTTACATGAAAGTTATGTAGTAAATTCCTCTGCATGGGTGTGTTTGTGTGTGTGTGTGTGTGTGTGTGTGTGTGTATATATATATATATATATATGTATATATTAGAGATGAGCGGGTTCGGTTTCTCTGAATCCGAACCCGCCCGAACTTCATGGTTTTTTTCACGGGTCCGAGCAGACTCGGATCCTCCCGCCTTGCTCGGTTAACCCGAGCGCGCCCGAACGTCATCATGACGCTGTCGGATTCTCGCGAGACTCGGATTCTATATAAGGAGCCGCGCGTCGCCGCCATTTTCACACGTGCATTGAGATTGATAGGGAGAGGACGTGGCTGGCGTCCTCTCCATTTAGATTATAAGAGAGAGAGATTTACTGGAGCTTAGGACTAGGAGGAGTACTGTAGAAGTGTAGAGAGTGCAGAGAGTTTACTAGTGAGTGACCACCAGACAGTGCAGTTTATTTAATATATCCGTTCTCTGCCTGAAAAAAGCGATACACACAGTGACTCAGTCACATACCATATCTGTGTGCACTGCTCAGGCTCAGCCCAGTGTGCTGCATCATCTATATATATTATATATCTGTCTGACTGCTCAGCTCACACAGCTTATAATTGTGGGGGAGACTGGGGAGCACTGCAGTGCCAGTTATAGGTTATAGCAGGAGCCAGGAGTACATAATATTATATAGTGAGTGACCACCAGACAGTGCAGTTTATTTAATATATCCGTTCTCTGCCTGAAAAAAGCGATACACACAGTGACTCAGTCACATACCATATCTGTGTGCACTGTGCACTGCTCAGGCTCAGCCCAGTGTGCTGCATCATCTATATATATTATATATCTGTCTGACTGCTCAGCTCACACAGCTTATAATTGTGGGGGAGACTGGGGAGCACTGCAGTGCCAGTTATAGGTTATAGCAGGAGCCAGGAGTACATAATATTATATTAAAATTAAACAGTGCACACTTTTGCTGCAGGAGTGCCACTGCCAGTGTGACTGACCAGTGACCTGACCACACTGACCACCAGTATAGTTAGTAGTATACTTATATTGTGATTGCCTGAAAAAGTTAAACACTCGTCGTGTGACTTCACTTGTGTGTTGTTGTTTTTTTTATTCTATAAAAATAAAACTCATTCTGCTGACAGACAGTGTCCAGCAGGTCCGTCATTATATAATATATAATATATACCTGTCCGGCTGCAGTAGTGATATATATATATTTTTTATATCATTTATCATCTAGTCGCAGCAGACACAGTACGGTAGTTCACGGCTGTGGCTACCTCTGTGTCTGCACTCGGCAGGCAGTCCGTCCATAATTGTATACCACCTCACCGTGGTTTTTTTTTCTTCTTTATACATACATACTACTACGACATCTCTTTATCAACCAGTCTATATTAGCAGCAGACACAGTACAGTACGGTAGTTCACGGCTGTGGCTACCTCTGTGTCTGCACTCGGCAGGCAGTCCGTCCATAATTGTATACCACCTAACCGTGGTTTTTTTTTCTTTCTTCTTTATACATACATAGTTACATAGACATCTCTTTATCAACCAGTCTATATTAGCAGCAGACACAGTACAGTACGGTAGTTCACGGCTGTGGCTACCTCTGTGTCTGCACTCGGCAGGCAGTCCGTCCATAATTGTATACCACCTCACCGTGGTTTTTTTTTCTTTCTTCTTTATACATACATAGTTACATAGACATCTCTTTATCAACCAGTCTATATTAGCAGCAGACACAGTACAGTATGGTAGTTCACGGCTGTGGCTACCTCTGTGTCTGCACTCGGCAGGCAGTCCGTCCATAATTGTATACCACCTAACCGTGGTTTTTTTTTTCTTTCTTCTTTATACATACATACTACTACGACATCTCTTTATCAACCAGTCTATATTATTAGCAGCAGACACAGTACAGTACGGTAGTTCACGGCTGTGGCTACCTCTGTGTCTGCACTCGGCAGGCAGTCCGTCCATAATTGTATACCACCTAACCGTGGTTTTTTTTTCTTTCTTCTTTATACATACATAGTTACATAGACATCTCTTTATCAACCAGTCTATATTAGCAGCAGACACAGTACAGTACGGTAGTTCACGGCTGTGGCTACCTCTGTGTCTGCACTCGGCAGGCAGTCCATAATTGTATACTAGTATCCATCTCCATTGTTTACCTGAGGTGCCTTTTAGTTGTGCCTATTAAAATATGGAGAACAAAAATGTTGAGGTTCCAAAATTAGGGAAAGATCAAGATCCACTTCCACCTCGTGCTGAAGCTGCTGCCACTAGTCATGGCCGAGACGATGAAATGCCAGCAACGTCGTCTGCCAAGGCCGATGCCCAATGTCATAGTACAGAGCATGTCAAATCCAAAACACCAAATATCAGAAAAAAAAGGACTCCAAAACCTAAAATAAAATTGTCGGAGGAGAAGCGTAAACTTGCCAATATGCCATTTATGACACGGAGTGGCAAGGAACGGCTGAGGCCCTGGCCTATGTTCATGGCTAGTGGTTCAGCTTCACATGAGGATGGAAGCACTCAGCCTCTCGCTAGAAAAATGAAAAGACTCAAGCTGGCAAAAGCAGCACAGCAAAGAACTGTGCATTCTTCGAAATCCCAAATCCACAAGGAGAGTCCAATTGTGTCGGTTGCGATGCCTGACCTTCCCAACACTGGACGTGAAGAGCATGCGCCTTCCACCATTTGCACGCCCCCTGCAAGTGCTGGAAGGAGCACCCGCAGTCCAGTTCCTGATAGTCAGATTGAAGATGTCAGTGTTGAAGTACACCAGGATGAGGAGGATATGGGTGTTGCTGGCGCTGGGGAGGAAATTGACCAGGAGGATTCTGATGGTGAGGTGGTTTGTTTAAGTCAGGCACCCGGGGAGACACCTGTTGTCCGTGGGAGGAATATGGCCGTTGACATGCCAGGTGAAAATACCAAAAAAATCAGCTCTTCGGTGTGGAGGTATTTCAACAGAAATGCGGACAACAGGTGTCAAGCCGTGTGTTCCCTTTGTCAAGCTGTAATAAGTAGGGGTAAGGACGTTAACCACCTCGGAACATCCTCCCTTATACGTCACCTGCAGCGCATTCATAATAAGTCAGTGACAAGTTCAAAAACTTTGGGTGACAGCGGAAGCAGTCCACTGACCAGTAAATCCCTTCCTCTTGTAACCAAGCTCACGCAAACCACCCCACCAACTCCCTCAGTGTCAATTTCCTCCTTCCCCAGGAATGCCAATAGTCCTGCAGGCCATGTCACTGGCAATTCTGACGAGTCCTCTCCTGCCTGGGATTCCTCCGATGCATCCTTGCGTGTAACGCCTACTGCTGCTGGCGCTGCTGTTGTTGCTGCTGGGAGTCGATGGTCATCCCAGAGGGGAAGTCGTAAGCCCACTTGTACTACTTCCAGTAAGCAATTGACTGTTCAACAGTCCTTTGCGAGGAAGATGAAATATCACAGCAGTCATCCTGCTGCAAAGCGGATAACTGAGGCCTTGACAACTATGTTGGTGTTAGACGTGCGTCCGGTATCCGCCGTTAGTTCACAGGGAACTAGACAATTTATTGAGGCAGTGTGCCCCCGTTACCAAATACCATCTAGGTTCAACTTCTCTAGGCAGGCGATACCGAGAATGTACACGGACGTCAGAAAAAGACTCACCAGTGTCCTAAAAAATGCAGTTGTACCCAATGTCCACTTAACCACGGACATGTGGACAAGTGGAGCAGGGCAGGGTCAGGACTATATGACTGTGACAGCCCACTGGGTAGATGTATGGACTCCCGCCGCAAGAACAGCAGCGGCGGCACCAGTAGCAGCATCTCGCAAACGCCAACTCTTTCCTAGGCAGGCTACGCTTTGTATCACCGCTTTCCAGAATACGCACACAGCTGAAAACCTCTTACGGCAACTGAGGAAGATCATCGCGGAATGGCTTACCCCAATTGGACTCTCCTGTGGATTTGTGGCATCGGACAACGCCAGCAATATTGTGTGTGCATTAAATATGGGCAAATTCCAGCACGTCCCATGTTTTGCACATACCTTGAATTTGGTGGTGCAGAATTTTTAAAAAAACGACAGGGGCGTGCAAGAGATGCTGTCGGTGGCCAGAAGAATTGCGGGACACTTTCGGCGTACAGGCACCACGTACAGAAGACTGGAGCACCACCAAAAACTACTGAACCTGCCCTGCCATCATCTGAAGCAAGAAGTGGTAACGAGGTGGAATTCAACCCTCTATATGCTTCAGAGGTTGGAGGAGCAGCAAAAGGCCATTCAAGCCTATACAATTGAGCACGATATAGTAGGTGGAATGCACCTGTCTCAAGCGCAGTGGAGAATGATTTCAACGTTGTGCAAGGTTCTGATGCCCTTTGAACTTGCCACACGTGAAGTCAGTTCAGACACTGCCAGCCTGAGTCAGGTCATTCCCCTCATCAGGCTTTTGCAGAAGAAGCTGGAGACATTGAAGGAGGAGCTAACACGGAGCGATTCCGCTAGGCATGTGGGACTTGTGGATGGAGCCCTTAATTCGCTTAACAAGGATTCACGGGTGGTCAATCTGTTGAAATCAGAGCACTACATTTTGGCCACCGTGCTCGATCCTAGATTTAAAGCCTACCTTGGATCTCTCTTTCCGGCAGACACAAGTCTGCTGGGGTTGAAAGACCTGCTGGTGACAAAATTGTCAAGTCAAGCGGAACGCGACCTGTCAACATCTCCTCCTTCACATTCTCCCGCAACTGGGGGTGCGAGGAAAAGGCTCAGAATTCCGAGCCCACCCGCTGGCGGTGATGCAGGGCAGTCTGGAGCGACTGCTGATGCTGACATCTGGTCCGGACTGAAGGACCTGACAACGATTACGGACATGTCGTCTACTGTCACTGCATATGATTCTCTCAACATTGATAGAATGGTGGAGGATTATATGAGTGACCGCATCCAAGTAGGCACGTCACACAGTCCGTACTTATACTGGCAGGAAAAAGAGGCAATTTGGAGGCCCTTGCACAAACTGGCTTTATTCTACCTAAGTTGCCCTCCCACAAGTGTGTACTCCGAAAGAGTGTTTAGTGCCGCCGCTCACCTTGTCAGCAATCGGCCTACGAGGTTACATCCAGAAAATGTGGAGAAGATGATGTTCATTAAAATGAATTATAATCAATTCCTCCGCGGAGACATTGACCAGCAGCAATTGCCTCCACAAAGTACACAGGGAGCTGAGATGGTGGATTCCAGTGGGGACGAATTGATAATCTGTGAGGAGGGGGATGTACACGGTGATATATCGGAGGGTGATGATGAGGTGGACATCTTGCCTCTGTAGAGCCAGTTTGTGCAAGGAGAGATTAATTGCTTCTTTTTTGGGGGGGGTCCAAACCAACCCGTCATATCAGTCACAGTCGTGTGGCAGACCCTGTCACTGAAATGATGGGTTGGTTAAAGTGTGCATGTCCTGTTTTGTTTATACAACATAAGGGTGGGTGGGAGGGCCCAAGGACAATTCCATCTTGCACCTCTTTTTTCTTTTCTTTTTCTTTGCATCATGTGCTGATTGGGGAGGGTTTTTTGGAAGGGACATCCTGCGTGACACTGCAGTGCCACTCCTAAATGGGCCCGGTGTTTGTGTCGGCCACTAGGGTCGCTAATCTTACTCACACAGTCAGCTACCTCATTGCGTCTCTTTTTTTCTTTGCGTCATGTGCTGTTTGGGGAGGGTTTTTTGGAAGGGACATCCTGCGTGACACTGCAGTGCCACTCCTAGATGGGCCCGGTGTTTATGTCGGCCACTAGGGTCACTAATCTTACTCACACAGCTACCTCATTGCGCCTCTTTTTTTCTTTGCGTCATGTGCTGTTTGGGGAGGGTTTTTTGGAAGGGACATCCTGCGTGACACTGCAGTGCCACTCCTAGATGGGCCCGGTGTTTGTGTTGGCCACTAGGGTCGCTAATCTTACTCACACAGCTACCTCATTGCGCCTCTTTTTTTCTTTGCGTCATGTGCTGTTTGGGGAGGGTTTTTTGGAAGGGCCATCCTGCGTGACACTGCAGTGCCACTCCTAGATGGGCCCGGTGTTTGTGTCGGCCACTAGGGTCGCTAATCTTACTCACACAGCTACCTCATTGCGCCTCTTTTTTTCTTTGCGTCATGTGCTGTTTGGGGAGGGTTTTTTGGAAGGGACATCCTGCGTGACACTGCAGTGCCACTCCTAGATGGGCCCGGTGTTTGTGTCGGCCACTAGGGTCGCTTATCTTACTCACACAGCGACCTCGGTGCAAATTTTAGGACTAAAAATAATATTGTGAGGTGTGAGGTATTCAGAATAGACTGAAAATGAGTGTAAATTATGGTTTTTGAGGTTAATAATACTTTGGGATCAAAATGACCCCCAAATTCTATGATTTAAGCTGTTTTTTAGTGTTTTTTGAAAAAAACACCCGAATCCAAAACACACCCAAATCCGACAAAAAAAATTCGGTGAGGTTTTGCCAAAACGCGTTCGAACCCAAAACACGGCCGCGGAACCGAACCCAAAACCAAAACACAAAACCCGAAAAATTTCAGGCGCTCATCTCTAGTATATATATATATATATATATATATATATGTATACTATATACAGATACTCATACACACACACATCGGATCTGCAATATGCGTTCTACTTTCGTGAAACCACTGTTTTATGTTTTATGTATACATATTACTAACATCACTGATACTAGAGTAATATGCTCATGAATATTTTCCAGTAAGACCTTTTGAGACTCAAAACTGTCTTTGTCTAGTATGAATTAAAGAGAATCTATAGTAATTGCTGATTGGCTGCTATAATTACAATGTTTTTAAATGATCCCTAATAAGCTAATATTGACTAGGTTAATAGCAGTGATATACACAAAATGGGCATATAGTACAGTTGTCAACACTTTATAAATCACTTTAAATGATCGACCTGCAACCTTACAACTAAGTTCATTACTTAAATAAATTCTCTGTATTTGCCTCGAAGCTGAGAACTCGAAATGTTAACATGCTACTTTTTTCTGTTTCAGACTTGGAGGTCTATTTAAAAACAATGCTGAAAAAAACTTTATTTTGCCATCTGTCACCTTTGTGATGGCCTTATATCCCCTGTAACCACTACACATACCCAGAACAGGTGTTCGAGGAGCCGGCGAAGTAATGCACTGTGGGGTGAAAGTAGTTATAGAACTGTCACTTACTACTTCTCTCCACAGCCGCCAGACAAAGAAGATAGCATTTTCAGTTTTGAAGGAAGCTTTGCATTTCCCAGATACATATATACATATATATATATATATATATATATATATATATATATATATATATATATATATATATATATAAAATACTGGTTGAGTATCCCTTATCCAAAATGCTTGGGACCAGAGGTATCGGATTTTTCCGTATTTTGGAATAATTGCATACCATAATGAGATATCATGGTGATGGGACCTAAATCTAAGCACAGAATGCATTTATGTTTCATATACACCTTATACACACAGCCTGAAGTATATAATGTGTGCATCCCACCCATTGAACCAATGGGGGCTGTAGGACTGTACACACAAATGGAAACTTTTAATTTACTGAATAAAGAGAAATTGGTTTTTAGTCTTTCTCCAGCTATAATGCTGTAGAAAAGCCATTTTTTTTAGTTTATTAAAAAAGACACTTACAGGATTATTGTGTGATTTGTTTTGCATTATAGAATCTTTTGGGAAGATGACAGGAGTTTACTATTTGGCAGCTTTCTTGGGACTAGTATTGCAGACTCACACTGCTATCCCGCCATGCGTTGGTCTACTGAGATACAGCCAGAAGGCCATGGAGCTCAGTAAGTAAAATCAATACCTTACAGATGCCGTAAAGTTTATTGCAGTGAGTGGCTAATAATAAAGCAGCAACAGACTAATAATTAGATGAGGTTGAATATTTTAGTTTAGTTGGGAACTTCCACTATTGTCCCAGTTTTTGATTTTGAATTGCATTTGTCCTTTACTACCTGTCTAAAACACTGTATTGCCATATACCTGTTTTGCTGTGTTATATCATGCCTTGTACTTGTACACCCATTTCCTTGTAACCCTACAGTCATCCCTCACATTTTATCTAACTCACTATGCCTTACTATGCCTCAATACCCCATCAACATCAGCTATCACATATCCCAACCATTTCCTCTCCAATTCTTTTAATCTATTAGCCCTCACAGAAACCTGGCTTTACCCCACTAATTCAACTCTCTCTTATGAGGGCTTTTGTTTCACATACTCTACCAGGCTTGGTGACCATTCACGGGGTGATGTGGGCTTCCATTCCTTCCTCCAATTGCAACTTTCATATCTTACCATCTGATGTCTACCCCTTGAAGTCTGTTCTATTTGTCTTTACTACCCACTCCGTGTTCTTGTTATGGTTATATACCACCCCCGGGCACTCTATCAAATTATTGACAACCTTGCGGCTGCCCCTCTTCCTTTCTGCCCTTCCTCTTTCATCCTCTGTGACTTCAACATCCCCACTTACAAACACCCTGATTCTGCTGCCTCCAAACTTCTTGACACATTCTCATTCAACCTGCCCCAATGGTCATCCTCCCCCATCCACAACCTTGGTCACTCCCTCGACTTCTTTTGTCACCCAGTCCTGCAACATTTATGACTTCTTCAACTCTCCTTTTCTGTCTGTTGATCCCCACCTCCTGCTCCCCCTCACCTGCTCCTAAAAAATCTGTCATGAAGCACAGCCAAAATGTCTGGACAATCTTGAACCCCACCTCTTTCTCCTCTTTTCTCAAATATCTCCTCTCACTGACTTGGCCTCTACTAACCAGACTGTTACCCTGTACAACCTATTTCTTGCTTCCTCCTGTGACTCATCAGCACTAGCCACTCCTGTCACTACAAATGTATCAGATTCGTTCAAACATGTTCCCACACTGCCAAATGCCTGCGGAGGAAGTCACATTTTCTACACTTCATAGTCTGTTTTCCTATAGTTCTGCCCTCCCACTAGCCAAACAGTCCGTTTTCAAGGGACTTGTCTCTTCTCAGTCCTCCAAACCACACCAGTTTTTTGCTTCCTTCAACTCCCTTCCCTACCCCACTCTGTGTCTTCTGGCACCTTGTCCATCTCTGACTGTGGCTCTCCCTTCACCTTCAAAACAGAAACCACTAGAAAATCTCCTCCTGCAAGAGCCCCTCCTCCTACTCTGCTATGCTCTCCCTCTAGCTTCCTGTCCTTGTGCTCTTTTCTCTTCACCATTGGGGAGAAAATTCAGTCTCTCCTCTCTGCCTCTAACCTGTCTAATGTATATGCTCACATGAATTCATTTTCGCCCTACTCCTCCGGTCTCTATCCCCTAATGTCTGCCTACAACTTGCTTACCTCCTCAATCTTTCCCTCTTCTCTGGCATTTTCCCATCCTTCTACAGATATGTTCTTTTGTCTTCCATCCTTTGACAGTCTTGTCTACACTTGCTTTTCCACCTTTCTCTCAGCAAACTCCCACTAATTTGGCTTTTGCCCCTTAACTACTGAAACCGCCCTGACTCACCAATGACCTCCACTCAGCTAAATCTGAAGATCACCCCTCTACCCTCATGCTTCTTGACCTCTCCACAGCTTTTGATACAGTTGACCACCATTCTTCTCCATACTCTTCACTCACTTAGTCTCGCTGATTTGGTTTACAGTTGTTTTTTCTGCTATCTCTCAAACCTTCTCCGTTACAACCTTCACCTATTATTCACACCCTCTCCAGCTCCCTTTAGGTGTCCTTCCAGGTTCAGCCCTCTACTGTTTTTACTCTAGATGTCCTCACATGCAGCACTTTTGTCTTCAGTACCATTTTTATGCTAATGACATGCAACTCTACCTGTCCTTCCGTGACACCTTGCATACAACCTAATCTGGTCTTCCCCTGCACATCACTCAACCTATTTCTCTAGTAACCCCAATCCTTACTTTTCCCTTTAAGAATGAAAGCTTTCACAAGCAGAGCACTTCCTCGTAATGTTTATTTCTACCCCCTAGGTCTCAGCTAACTGGCATTATTTGTTATGTGTCAGTATTTATGCCCATACTTGTTACTATGTGGCTATATTTGTATAAATGTTTATTTATTATGCATCAGTATTTGTAACTAACTATGTATATATGTTTTCCTGTTACTCAATTTAACCAGTATTGCATTTATTCTCTGTTTGATACTATGGAAATGTGTGGTGTCTTCTAAATGAAATGAATAATAATAATAATGATGACACAATTATTTGTACCTGTTGGCCTTATTTCTTACAATAAACCAGTATGCCCTTCATTGCTAGGGTCTCCTGCCCTGTGCTGCCACATCGTCATGGCAACCGGGAGACAAGTGCTAGCGGAGTAACCTGAGCGCAGCTGATACTCCGGTTCGGGTCTTTTGCTGTGCAGTGGTTACAGGCTCTGTGCACGGCAGGGGATCCGGTGCTGATTTTTGTGCTCACAGTCTGTGAGGTCTGAGTGGGGCGTGGACAGCACCTGCTATATAAGGCCTCTTCTCAGGTTAAGCAGATGCTGCTGAATCTGTGTTGGTTAGTCAGTTCCTGAAAGTTAGCCAGTACTGTGTAGCTTTGTATTTGTTGTTGCTTACTGCAAATAGGCCTGGGGATTTGGTACTACACTCTGCCAATCCAGACCTAGCAGTAAGACTGGAGTCAGTCGTTTAACTTGCTGGGGTTCTTTTGCTACTCTGTGAACTTAGCAAGTTTGCGGCTGTATTCTCAGACTTGCCTGCCTAAATCCTGTCTCACTGTGCAAGGTGTTCAGGTGTCAGTTTAGTGGCAGTAAGCTGAACCTGTGCACTGCAAGTGAGGATTAGGATTGTGGAGACTCTCCTTGTGTCTATCATTCCATCTCTGACCAAGGAGTTTACTGCCACACCCGTTGGTAACCCTTTAGGGTTTTGCTGTTGCCCTTAGCAACAGCATTTCGGGTTCTCTACGTATTAAAACACAACATCTTGCTTTTTCCATCTGAGCATTTACTAATACTAGGGAGACACCCAGTTTCTTAACCTCTGGGCTTCTCTGTTCACTTTGTGTTTATTTTGTTACCCTATCACCTTCTGTGTACGTAATGTCATATTCCCCAGTCTGTCTGTGAGTTCATTTGTTTTGCATCCCTATCCGTTCAGACACCAGTACATTCCTGCAGGCACTGGTGTGCATAACAGTTCAGACACCAGTACATTCCTGCAGGCACTGGTGTGCATAACAGTTCAGACACCAGTACATTCCTGCAGGCACTGGTGTGCATAACATATTCAGCAGCCAAATACTCCTGTTGAAATTTTGTGGGAATATGGAGCATACCCCTCAAAATACGTTGCAACAGGTGGTCGATCAGGTGCAGGTCCTCACTCGACAATTTAATAATTTGTCCATTAAAATGCACACCTCCCAGGCCGCTGGCGGAGCTCCCGCAGCAGCAGCACCTTCAGGGGTTAAGGAGCCGAAAGTAAGTCTTCCGGATCGTTTTTCTGGAGATCGCTCGCAGTTCTTTTGTTTCAAGGAGAGCTGCAAGCTATACTTCTGGCTTAGGCCTCAGTCTTCTGGGTCGGAGATTCAGCGGGTGGGCATAGTGATTTCCTTGCTACAAGGAGACCCACAGGTCTGGGCATATGGGTTGCAGCCTGACTGTCCGTTGCTTAAAAGTGTTGATGCTTTTCTACGGCACTGGGCATGTTGTATGATGACCCTGACAAGACAGCCTCAGCCGAGGCTCAGATTTCGATCCTTAAGCAAGGGCGAAGGCCAGTTGAGGTTTACTGTACGGAGTTTCGGAGGTTGGCCCATGATACCCAGTGGAATGACCGAGCCCTGAGACACCAGTACCGAAGAGGTCTTTCTAACCAGATAAAAGACCAACTGGTACAATATCCCTTGCCTGATAGCTTGGATCAGCTCATGCAGTTATCCATCCGGGTGGATAGACGGCTGAGGGAGCGTAGGCTTGAAAGGGAGACCGAGGTTTCCTTCTTTCCCAAGGGAACTTCAGACTCTGAGGAACTTTCCGAGGAGCCTATGCAGATTGGGGCTACCCGCCTCTCCTCGCGTGAGAAGACGCGGAGGAGACATCAGGGGTTGTGTTTGTACTGTGGGAATAAAGGTCATGTGGTAGTATCATGCCCAGAAAAGCCGGAAAACTTCAGGGCCTGAGGGTGATGGGAAATATCCTGTCAGGCCAGAAGTCAGAATTTCCCAAGAAGACTTTTATCATTCCGGTGACCTTGAAGATCCTCGGTCAAACTGTCAAGACTGAGGCCTTTGTGGACAGTGGGGCCGACGGGGTTTTTATGGACCGCCAATTCGCCCTGAAACACTCTGTTCCCTTAGTACCCTTGGCATCGGAAATTGAGATTTGTGGGTTAAACGGGGAACCATTATCCCAAGGTAAAATTACCTCTTGCACTAGCCAGATTTCTTTGTTTATTGGAGCCACACACTCTGAAAAATTGTCCTTTTATGTGACTGTCTGTACTTTTGCCCCATTGGTGTTGGGGTTACCCTGGTTAAGGGCCCACAATCCTCAATTTGACTGGGTCTCTGGGGAGATTCTTAGTTGGGGTACTGATTGTTTCAGGAGTTGCTTGAGCCTTCCAGTCAGGCTCTCGCAGCTAAGTTTGCCAGGATTGCCAGGGTGTTATGCAGATTTTGCGGACGTGTTCTCCAAAAAAGTTGCAGAGGTACTACCTCCCCATCGCCGCTATGACTGTGCCATTGATTTGTTGCCAAATGCTAAGCTTCCCAAGAGCAGGTTGTACTCCCTGTCACGTCCTGAGACTTAGGCTATGGCAGAGTACATTTAGGAGAACTTGGCTAAGGGATTTATCAGACCTTCACAGTCTCCAGTTGGGTCGAGGTTCTTCTTCGTGGGTAAAAAGGACGGTTCGTTGCGACCCTGCATCGACTTCAGGGAATTGAACCATATCACGATTAAAAACTCATACCCACTGCCTCTCATTTCGGTCTTGTTTGACCAGCTTCGTACTGCCACCATTTTTTCTAAGATTGACCTACGCGGTGCGTACAATCTAATCCGAATAAGAGAGGGAGATGAATGGAAGACTGCCTTTAATACCAACTCAGGGCATTATGAATATTTGGTGATGCCTTTTGGGCTCTGTAATGCCCCGGCAGTCTTCCAGGATTTCATGAATGATGTACTCAGGGAATATTTGGATAGATTCTTAGTTGTATACTTAGATGACATCCTAATCTTCTCCCATTCCCTGGAGGAACATCGGAAGCATGTACGCTTAGTCCTCCAGAAACTCAGAGACCACCGGCTTGGGGCGAAGCTGGAGAAGTGCGAATTTGAAGTTCAGCAAATCGCATTTCTAGGATATATTATCTCCCCAGAAGGTTTCCAAATGGAGGGTTCCAAGGTACAGGCAGTCCTGGATTGGGTGCAGCCCACTAGTTTGAAGGCGCTTCAGCGTTTCCTGGGCTTTGCAAATTTTTCTAGACGATTTATCGCTGGATTTTCGTCTATAGTGGCGCCCTTGGTGGCACTCACTAAGAAAGGGGCGGATGATGCTCACTGGTCTTGTGAGGCTAAAGCGGCTTTTGCCCGTCTCAAAAGGGCATTTGTATCGGCCAAGGTGCTGCGACACCCAGATCCAGAGCGTCCTTTTGTGGTGGAGGTGGATGCCTCTGAGATGGGTATTGGGGCAGTGCTCTCTCAGATGGGAGTGTCTGATAATCGCCTTCATCCCTGTGCTTACTTTTCCCGTAAATTTTCGCCTGCCGAGATGAATTATGACGTGGGTAACCGGGAATTGTTGGCTATTAAGGATGCACTCGAGGAGTGGAGACACTGGCTTGAGGGGGCCAAGTTTGTGGTCTCAATTCTCACCGACCATAAGAATCTGGCATATTTAGAGTCAGCGAAGCGTCTCAATGCCAGGCAGGCACGATGGGCTTTGTTGTTTGCTCGCTTTAATTTTTTGATAACATATCGCCCTGGGTCAAAAAACATCAAGGCTGATGCGCTCTCGCAGAGTTTTGCGCCAATCCAGGAGACCACCGAGGAGCCGTTGCCCATTGTGTCCCCATCATGTAATAAAGTGGGCATTACCCAGGACCTCTTATCATTAGTCCTTAGAGCACAGGAGCAGGCTCCTCCAGACCTTCCGGTAGGTCTTTTGTTTGTGCCTTCTAGGTTAAGACAGCGAGTGTTCCTGGAATTCTATGCCAAGAAGTCGGCAGGTCACCCGGGTATTGCCAGAACTCGGGAGTTGCTATCTAGGGTGGTGTGGTGGCCCTCGGTGGCTAAGGATGTGGATCAGTGGGTTCGGGCATGTGACATCTGTGCCCGAAATAAGACTCCTAGAGGGGTTCCTGTTGGCCCATTACATCCACTCTCTATCCCATCTAAGCCATGGACCCACATTTCAATGGATTTTGTGGTGGACTTGCCCAAATCCTCGGGGATGACAGCCATCTGGGTTGTCGTTGACAGGTTTTCGAAGATGGCGCACTTCGTTCCACTGGTTGGGCTGCCATCGGCCAGACGCCTGTCTGAATTATTTATGCTGCATGTTGTGCATCTCCACGGGTTGCCACTTGATGTGGTCTCTGACCGCGGATCCCAGTTTGTGGCCAAATTCTGGAGGTCATTTTGTTCCGATCTCCAGATTTCTGTCAGCTTGTCGTCAGGCTACCATCCGCAGTCTAATGGGCAGACTGAAAGGGTGAACCAGTCCTTGGAGCAGTTCCTCAGGTGTTATGTCTCCAAGTGTCAGACTGACTGGGTTGCTCATCTGTCCATGGCGGAGTTTGCCTATAACAACGCGGCTCACTCTGCTACAGGGATCTCTCCCTTCCTTTGTGTGTATGGGCATCATCCTAAGGCCAATTCTTTTGACCCCCTGGACTCCACGCCTGGTGGTTCCTCTGTGGTTTCGGTCCTTAGAGGTATTTGGAGGAAAGTGAAGAAAGCCCTTGTGTCTGTGTCATTAGTGACCAAAAGGGTTTTTGATAAGCGGAAAAGACCCTGCAGCTTCAAATTAGGAGACTTCGTCTGGTTGTCTACCAAGAATTTGAAGTTGAGACAGCCATCTCATAAGTTAGGCCCCCGGTTCATCTGCCCTTATAAGATCACCAGGGTTATCAATCCAGTGACATTTCAGTTAGATCTGCCCCGTTCTTTGGGTATCAATAAAACATTTCATTGTTCCCTTTTAAAACGGGCGATTAGTAATCCTTCTTCCAGTGGAAGACCTTCCCCTCTTCTGATACGTGGCCAGAGGGAGTTTGTTGTTGACAGGATTCTTGACTCCAAGATGGTTAGGGGTCGGCTGTCATTTTTGGTGCACTGGAAGGGGTATGGCCCGGAGGAGCGGTCGTGGGTGAGCAGTTGTGATCTTCATGCCCCCAGACTGATACGCTCTTTCTTCTCGCAGTTCCCCGATAAACCCGGTGGTAGGGGTTCTTTGACCCCTCGTCAGAGGGGGGGTACTGTTAGGGTCTCCTGCCCTGTGCTGCCACGTTGTCATGGCAGCCGGGAGACAAGTGCTAGCGGAGTAACCTGAGCGCAGCTGATACTCCGGTTTGGGTCTTTTGCTGTGCAGTGGTTACAGGCTCTGTGCACGGCAGGGGATCCGGTGCTGGTTTTTGTGCTCACAGTCTGTGAGGTCTGAGTGGGGCGTGGACAGCACCTGCTATATAAGGCCTCTTCTCAGGTTAAGCAGATGCTGCTGAATCTTTGTTGGTTAGTCAGTTCCTGAAAGTTAGCCAGTACTGTGTAGCTTTGTATTTGTTGTTGCTTACTGCAAATAGGCCTGGGGATTTGGTACTACACTCTGCCAATCCAGACCTAGCAGTAAGACTGGAGTCAGTCGTTTAACTTGCTGGGGTTCTTTTGCTACTCTGTGAACTTAGCAAGTTTGCGGCTGTATTCTCAGACTTGCCTGCCTAAATCCTGTCTCACTGTGCAAGGTGTTCAGGTGTCAGTTTAGTGGCAGTAAGCTGAACCTGTGCACTGCAAGTGAGGATTAGGATTGTGGAGACTCTCCTTGTGTCTATCATTCCATCTCTGACCAAGGAGTTTACTGCCACACCCGTTGGTAACCCTTTAGGGTTTTGCTGTTGCCCTTAGCAACAGCATTTCGGGTTCTCTACGTATTAAAACACAACATCTTGCTTTTTCCATCTGTGCATTTACTAATACTAGGGAAACACCCAGTTTCTTATCCTCTGGGCTTCTCTGTTCACTTTGTGTTTATTTTGTTACCCTATCACCTTCTGTGTACGTAATGTCATATTCCCCAGTCTGTATGTGAGTTCATTTGTTTTGCATCCCTATCCGTTCAGACACCAGTACATTCCTGCAGGCACTGGTGTGCATAACAGTTCAGACACCAGTACATTCCTGCAGGCACTGGTGTGCATAACAGTTCAGACACCAGTACATTCCTGCAGGCACTGGTGTGCATAACATTCATAGAGTACTATCAACCTGTGAGGCATTAAGGGATTTCAATCTCCACATACAGTTGTATATAGTATTAGGTAGTAACTTTTGAGCACATTTGTGTATATTTAATCTACTATTAAGGATTACTTTAGAGCTGAATGTGACCATAACACTTGATATTATTAAATAACAAATTTGTTTATTGTGCACCATTCACCCAATGTAGTAGGGCAGAAAAACATAATTTGTCATATATTTATTTTCTATTTTTCAGTATTTCAGACACAGAGGTTTCAGCTGGAAGATGCTCTAAGCAACAGTGAAATCTCCACAGCTGTGTCTGGAGTCATGTCAGGTGCTCAGAAGTATGTACATGCAAAAAGATATTAAAGAAAGCTGCACTATATACAGTATAATGAGAAATTACTTTTCAAGTGACTGGTCATGACATAAAATGATAAAATAAATAGCACATAAAGCACAATGGTGTCTTTAAACAGGAGCAGATAGGATACTAGCCCACGGCTCAATGCCCTAGGGGTCTCATAGACAACCCATACTGTATATCTATTGAAAGACTTAAGTTGCATACACACAGTGAGATATTGACTATCTCCGATTTTGACTATCTTTACTTGAGAGTTTGACTATCTTTACTTGAAATATTGGCTATGAACAGTACGATACATTGTACTAGATAGTCAAAATTGCCTTGCCTGCATAGTCTATTTTTTCTTGTGATACTAACACGAATCGGTATTGCAAGCTGTGTACACACGATGCAATATTGACTAACTTTCCTTACGATTTTGACTATATAGTCAAAATCGTAAGCATACATTGCACCGTGTGTATGCACCTTTACACTGTCCACCTGGCTTGGTTTAATACAGAAAGTCTCATCTGTGCTGAGTAAAAGCCAGTGGTGTGTTTCTGAGTCTACCGCCAGCTGGCTTAGCAGTGAGGAGGATCTGTAATGCCAGCGCATCCTGGGGCAGATATATTGAACCTGGAGAAGGGATAAAGAAGTGATAAGCGCAAGGTGATAACGCACCAGACAGTCAGCGAACTGTCATTTTTCAAATCCGTAATGATTGGCTGGTGCGTTATCACCTTCCACTTATCACTTCTTTATCCCTTTTCCAGGTTAACACATCTGCCCTATTGTCCCTTATGTAGACAGGTAAGATGGAGTAGAAGTCAGGGCTGAGCACAGGGTATTAGCTGCACTGAACTTCCTGAAGGACAATCAACTCTGCGTAACCCAAAACTGACTGCCACTCAAAAAGTTTTTCTTACTGCTGGGGTGGAGTCTATTGACAAAGGTCCTCGGCATCTAACCTTTAGGTTAGTAGTCTGACAAGTTGGCTGGTATATTAGCCACTTCTGACTGGTATATAATCATATCCTTATTTTATTTGTGGTATATAATCATATGGACACCTCTTGCTGATATATTACATGGGCACTCTACTGCTGACATACAGTATCTAGTGACTAGTGCAGAAGTTCCCAAATGTGGTCCTCAAGGCACCCCAACAGTCCAGGTTTTAGGTATATCCATGGCTCAGCACAGATGGTTAAATCAAATTGACTAAGGTGCTAATTAATCCACCTGTGGCCAAGCATGGATACATTTAAAACCAGGACCGTTGGAGTGCCTTGAGGACTGCATTTGGGAACCTCTGGACTAGTGTATTCTATCCAACAATATATACAGATATACAAATGGTAAAATCATACCATCTGACATCAACATATTTGTGACTATTTGTCCATTTTCTAATTATAATTTTTCTGGCATTTTCATGTCATGGGGTGAGTGGCGCATATTTAAATCTCGCACTGGGAGCCAAATTGGCTAGAAACAGCCCTGGGCAGGAGGAACTACCTAGCACATGTATACATACATGTAATATATGTGCTGACTTGTTTTCTCTGGGATCAGCAGCGCTGTGTGTATCTGCACCGTGTGACACCCTGGATTTGGCATACAGCTTCACACTCTTCCTATCTCGCCCCCAGACTCCCATTGGTTAGTTTCACAGGGGTCTGAGGGTGGGCTTAGAAGGCGTGTGAAGCCTTATGTCGAGTCCCAGGTGCCTCAAAAGCCTGATACACATAACACTGCTGAGAACAAGCCAGCACATATATTACATACATCATAAAATGTACGTTTGTTTATACGAGTGTGCTGTGTTTTTCCTCCCTGCACTATGTGGTCGGCACTGTAGCGCCACTGCTGTTTGGAAATAAATTATCCAAGAAGTTCCAAGCGTTTGGCAGGAGCTTGAAAGGTGTCAGTGGATGTGTGAGTTTGCATACCGCTTGTAATATCTCCCAGGGGGTTGCCTTTGTTTTCTCTCATAAAGTTCTGCTTTGTATCTGGGTATACTCATCATGGACTGTATTTGCTGTTTTACTCATTCATGCTTCCCAGAGCCAGCCCTAGCCGATTTGATGCCCTAGGCAAGATTTTGCCTGGTGCCCCCTAGCACCACCACTAGTTCCACATCTGACCCAGCACCCCTCAGGCAGTGGGGCCCACCGTGGGGTTACCATGTGCCCCTGTGGGTCAGACCAACTCTGCATAATGCCACACAATAATGCACCTTACACATATGCCTCACAATAGTAATGCCCATAATACACACAATTCCACACAGTAATGCACCTTACACATATGCCTCACAATAGTAATGCCCATAATACACACAATTCCACACAGTAATGCACCTTACACATATGCCACATGGTAGTAGGTCCAAGAATTGTAGTTACCGGGCATGTGCATTTTCTGTCTCCGAGGTCTCACAAGTCACGCTGAGAGTAAGGGACAGTCTGCAATCTACTTGCTAAGTGTAATCAACAGTGTAAACAAGTAGTTTTGAATACATTTGTAAAGTAGCAAATAGGCATATCTAGCGTCACAAAATTTTGTAATGGTGTCATAATCTGAGCAGTTTTCACTGGTGCTGTCTTGGAAAACACTACGTCTCCTGACCTCATGAGCCATGTGTTATGATTGTCCCACAATCTGTGTCCTTGCTTTTAGGGCATATCCTAGCATAATACAGGTAACTGACATTGCTTCCAGCTTGCGTCTTTTCTTTATGGGTACAGTATGTGTGCATATGCTTTTTACCCTAAAAACATGAAGGTCATTGAGAGTAGGTTTCTTCTTTAACCACACAACGAATGGTGTTTTGTCTTTCACAGCCACTGTTTGCCCATGGTTCTTTAGGTAGACAGCAGTCAGGACCGCCACTGCCAAGGAAAGTACCCTGTGCAACCCACAGTGGCTTACCATAGTCCCCACCAACCAACCTCTGAGCTGGGCCGAAGCAAGATTGCTGCGATCGTAGCTCACCTCAGAATGGGCAGCGCTCGGAGCAAGGGCAGAAGCTTATTGTATAGTCAGTCAATGTAGAGGTGGGTGCTTTCTCTGGCTGTGACAGTACCATTGTAACCTGGGTTCTGGCCTTTTAGCTGTCCTATCTGTTCTTGGAACTGCAGCCACCATGCACTCTCTGCATGGCAATGTGGCCTGGGTGAAGGTGGTGACAGGGTACATGCAGTAGAGCGCTGTGCATTGCAAGATGAGGTGCAGTTAGTGCTGTTATAAACCATGCCAGCATCTCGCACTCCATTACTTCGTGGCCCAGATGTCCCATATTTATATTAATGTAATATCACTACCATTTACAGCAAACTGCTTTTATGCAGTACTGAGAATGAATACTAAGTAGTGACCTAGTGACTGGGGACATCAGTTAGACCCGGAGAACTCCCAGCCTATTCCCCTTGGCTGTGATGGGGTTTGCACATGATATCTCCCAGATGATATCTCTGTTCACTGCCAATAATGTGAATGGTTCTGGACTGGTGGAGCAAGAAGACTTTGCTGCAGTGTGCATGGAGGTGGGAGTGCAGTCTTGGTTGGTCGGACTGGTGTTCTACAGGCTCTTTGTGGATCAAAACAGAATCATTGACTTTGTGGAACATGCACCTGAATAGGTACACAGGATCATAACTGAGGTTATCTCCCACCACTGTACATGGTAGCATGGGGGCTACGCACCTCCCACTTGCTGTTATTGTGTACTCACTGCTTCTCTGTCTTTCTCTTGCAAATTGTCAGTATTGTTTAGTTGACATGAATGCATTATGATTTATTTATGTGGAGGGTTGTGATGCATAAGAAAGGGAATGGGCAAGGCAGGCTTGAAGGCCATTCCATTGGAGTGGGCAAATGAGGGCGCCACCCTAAAGGGGGCTGTTCAGTGGGGAGCCTGGTGACAGCCACAGCTCCAAGCTCCAGCTTCCAGCAGTGCTACTAGTACAAACTTCAGGCCTGGACTCTTCTGAGCAACTGAAATGCTAAATAGACCTGCCCTGCAGCGTAACTACATAATAGATCACATAGCCATACATCATTCTGCGAACACAGTGTTCTGCAGTGACTCAGCCACTGAAGCCACTGCTGGTGCCGGTAATGGCTAAAGGGTAAGGGAGGGAATGGGAGGTTTGGGCAGCGGTGTCTGTATTTTTTTCCTGTCAGAGCCAATGTATTGTTTTTTTAAATTATCCTATGGGAGCAAATGTGTTTGTTTTTTTGCTGTCAGGGGCCATTGTGCTTTGGTTTTTTTCCCCTGTGGGGACCAATGTGTTTTATCTTTTCCTGTGGGGCCCAGTGTGGTTACTTTTTCTGTCAGGGCCAAATGTGTTTGTTTTTTTCTAGTCGGGGCTAATTAGTTTTATTGTTTTAACTTGGGGGCCAATTTGTTTGTTTACTTTTTCCTGTGGGGGGAAATGTGTGTGCATATACAGTATTGACACACACACACACACACACACACACACACACACACACACACACACACACACACACACACACACAGTATATAATTTTCTTCAAGAATGATTTGTATATTTACAGTACTTGATATTTGTTTTTGGTGTGATGTTCACCATAAAGTCACGCCAGTTGCTAATAAATATCATATAAATGCCAGGCAGAATGTTTATTACATTTAATTGTTATCATTTATCATTTATTGAATGTGAATTTTTTTTCTATTTAGTAAGATCAGGCGATAGTAGGGGAGAGACATTATTTTTAATATGTATGCATATAGTAAGTGCCACTGTGGCATAGTCTATAACATTATGTGCCTCATTCTGAGTCAGATTAAGAGGCAGTGTTGGATGCTGTATAGCAATGTTTTCCATCTGCGCATGTATCTGAGTTGCACCATGCAGGTGTCCCGATAGTGTTTGCACAGATACAGGCACACACAAGAAGTGTTTTGTGAGATCCTGGGCAGCTATAGGTTGTTGGCTAATCAGACGCAGATGTAACATAGTATGGAAGTGTTACTGGAGTGACACAGCACATCCAAGGTGGCTCCATCGCAGGCGTGCACTCCCGGCGTGACTAGGCGATCCATCTGCCTAGTCACGCCGTGAGTGCACAGAGACACTCCCATTGTGAGTGTCTCTGTCCGGGGGCACAGACGGAGACGCTTTACATTCAAGTGAATGGGGCGCACCTGCATTACGGACACACGCGCCCGGCTGGAGACTCTCTCGGCGATAGGTGTGCCCGGGTGGGCGCGCCTAGTTACAGACGGAGCCACGACTAGTGTGTCTCCTTCTGTAGTTGCGTGCAGAATTGCTGAATCGCTCACACTGGGGGCCATACTCAGATGGTTATCATAGGGCTGGTGCAAATTTCAATTGTATGACCAATGCAGGCATCTAAATATGCACAAAGCCTGACTGCAACATCTGTAGACACTAAAAGGGAAAATGGGCATCATAGACCTTGCACATATGGATGGATTGATGGAAGGGCATTGTAGCAGCATTAACATTAAGTCACAGATGTAACTGCAGCAAACAAGGCAAGGAAGACCGTAAATGAGTCCAACTCAGAAAGAGGCCCTATGAGTAGGGAGTATCTACTTCCCCTCCACAGACCCCACCCCCTCAACAGTCCCCGCTCTATTAGTGCTGCTTCCAGAAATGTCATGGGCTTGTTTTCCATCCCAATCCGCCCCTGGCTAATGCCAAGAATCTTTTGTCCAAATCTACATCAAATAGCCCAAACACTTTATTAACAATTGTCCTATTTGCCCTTCCACTGATGCCATTTTGCTAAGGGATGTAGGCAATGGTTAACAAAAGTAGGGTGCCATAAGTCTTGAGAAAGACAATTAGTCTTCTTATCAAACTCTCTGCTATTATAAGACCTTAGAATGTAAAATTTCAGGCCTGTTTGGGTTTCCACTAGATTCTTGAATTCTGCAATTTTACTACTTCATTTTTAGTTTTAATGAAATAAACATATAATTCTTGTTGAGTCAACTACAATACTCATGAAGTATCTGTAGTCACTCATTGGCTCCATCTCCATAATCCCACACATGTCTGTGTCTACTTACAGTATGCTATTGGAATTCCATGCCATCAAAGAGTTTGTAGACATTGTCATATTCTATGTGACCCAATCTCCTGTGCCACAACTCCATGGACTGGTTTTAGTCAGGAACTGCCATTGTAAAAAAAATCCTAAGTATGTGGGTGTTTGTGTTCCTTGACTGGGATCTTGGGTTGGAGTAGGAGGAGAGGCTGTATGTAGGAAGCTTGGTGGTTTGATAAAGTTCCTAAACATGGGCTGGATCTTGAGAGAGAACAGTGAAAGTATAGCTGATACTACTGAAGAAGTACTTTAGAACCAGGTATGATCAAGGATAAGGTGAATTACTAATTTGAGGGATTCAGATAGGACTGGCTGGGCTTAATCCATGGAACAGTCTTGGACTGATAGAATACTCGAGTAGCAGAATGATAAAGAGAACTGTCTTTGGAGAGGGACTCAGACCTAGCATTTGGACTGGGACTGATGGAACAGGACACCAGAGTGGAATTAGAATTACTCGAAAGCAAACTGGAAACGGTATTACTTGAAACCGAGCTGGAACCAGAATTACTTGGAAGCAGACTGATGTAATCAGACTGGAACCGGCATTTCTTGGAACCAGAGTGGAACCAGTATTGTGTTAACTGGATGCTTTCCCAATAGGAGACTCAGAAAATTAAAACTGTAGAACACATAGAACAGGCTGTGTGGGAATTTGCAACCTGCCAGAGCTTTAGGAAGTCTTTTTATAGGAACTATATGCTGCTGATTGGCTGAATTGTCTAGTGAACCAGGAACTACTGTAGATTCCCTTTGAGAGTGTAATGGTCAGCTGACTGGAATGAAGATAGCTGCTCCCATAGACCAGACCTGGTGGGAACCAAAGAAGAGATGACGCCGGAGCCACCTGACATGCAGGCACTGGTAGAAGTCCATGTAAATACAGTGGCAGCAGGAGACATGGAAAATGCAGCAGCAGCGAAAGACAGTGAGCAGCGAACACCTGGCAGTCTGTACTGAAGACCAGACAGTGGGGTAAATTTACTAAGGTGGGAGTTTTTTAGAACTGGTGATGTTGCCCATAGCAACCAATCAGATTCTACTTAACATTTGTCTAGCTGCTTCTAGAAGATAATAGATACAATCTGATTGGTTGCTATGGGCAACATCACCAGTTCTAAAAATCTCCCACCTTAGTAAATTTACCCCAGTGCCTGGATTTGTAAGTGTTGGGGTCTGTTCCTGAGGTCTTCGGGGCATTTTATGACACTCAGTTTTCCAGAATGCACAGTTGTTGGCACTGGGTTGCCGTTGCTATCATAGTCCCTTTTTTATTGTACATAACACAATGCCCCTCGGCAAATTGGACCTTTCTTTTCCAGTACCTTGATGGCTGTAAGATTGTTTAAAGATCTGGCACAATACCATCCTCAGTGTCTGACTATTATTTCACCTTTGTTGATCAAGCACACAATTATTGTCTTGACTTTTGTCTCGGTAAGAACACTGTATCCCCTCGATTGATATGGGATTACAAGGGCTTAGACATGTAAACCACTATTGATTGCAGTGTGAGTCTTGAGTCCATATACCAACAGCCTTTCCTGTGGTTGTCAGATACATTTAAAGCTCACTTGTTTCTTTTGTCATTTTCCATGACGCACCAATAGGTCCACTTGTACTACACACTTACAGTATGTCCCATCTTGTACCACTTGCATTTGGACTTTTTGAATTTCCTGCCCTTTGTTAGAACAGCAGAGTTCTCAGCATTTGTCTCAACAGGTATGCACGCTTGAAACTGCAGCAGCCTGGTCTATACAGTACAATTTCTGTTGATAGCTTGGTAACGCATGACTCCAAGGCTATTACTAATAAATTGAACTTAGGTGTCAGGTTTTGCACCATTGCAACATCCTCGTCAGAAACCTGGACTCCTACCGATGTCAATTGCTCATATATGGACAGCATCTTATCAATGTACTCATTCATGTCTCTGCATGCACTGAACTTAGTACTGTACAGTGTATGCCTCCAATTTATCTTCCTTATTAGACCGTTGTCTTCATAGGCTGCTTGCAAAGCTACCCACATTTCATGTGCTGTCTCTTTCCCATGGATGATCCAATATACTGTGCATGCTGTTCCACAGCTAAGCCTATTGTCCCCATGGCTCCATCCACATCATCTAGATGACCTGCTTAAGCTGCATTTCAATGGCAAATTTCCATGTTGTATAATTTTCAAATACCTTTAATTTTGCAATGTTCATACTAACTCCTGCACTGTGCATGTTCCCTTAATGAAAATAAATGGCTGTTCTGTACGAGTGTAGTATGGTAAGCCAGCGGCCGGGCTCCCGGCGACCAGCATACTGGCGCCGGAGGCCCGACCGCCGGCATACCGACAGCGTGGCGAGCGCAAATGAGCCCCTTGCGGGCTCGCTGCGCTCGCCACGCTGCGGGCATGGTGGCGCGCTATGCTATCTATTCTCCCTCCAGGGGGGACCCCCACGAGGGTGCAGAAACTGTCAGTATACCAGCTGTCAGGATTCCGGCGCCGGTATACTGTGTGCCGGGATCCCAACAGTCGGCAACCTGAAGACCACCCGTTCTGTACTCACAGCTTCCTTTTCTTTCATGCTACTGCAGCTGCTCTCTTAATTTTGTGTTCTTCACATGAAAGGTCCTGCACCCATAAACTATTGGCAGGAGCTTGAGAAGTGTCAGTGGATGTCTGATGAATGTGAGTCCTCTCAAAGATACTGTACTATTAACCAGGATCAGTTTTCATTCATTTACTTTTATTTCTAGACAATTCTTAAAATGTACATAACAATAATCTTTTGTAACATCCTTTTTGCTATTCGGACATTTACATTATTTCAGTTCATCGCTATGTTATTATTTATAATACACATAATATAATGACAACACACATTTTTAGTTCTTTTTTTAACGTTATACTGTTATCTGCCCTGATCTTAATTCTTCTTGGTACCATTTTGTCTGTTATATTTCTTTTATAAACTGACAAGAACAGATTGCAGGATACTAAGGATTACTGCAGGTGCAGTAGATGTATAGGCAGGAGCATATGTTAGGTTAACAGGTGTATGCAGGGGATACATTCAATTTGCTGGCTTTCAGGATCCCGGCGGTCAGAATACCGGTGCCGGAATCCCGACAGCCAAAAAAGCTACCAGCTGGAATCTCATCAAAACAGGACTATTCCCACTCATGGGTGTCCACGACACCCATAAAGTGGGAACAGATCCAGTGGCGAGCGCAAGAGGACTCTTTGCGCTCGACCTGTTGCCGGCATTCTGACGATATATATCAGTGCTCTCTTTTCCCCTTTTTTTCCCTTAATTAAAAGATGTCCTTTATGTTAGATGATCCAGATAATTGAAAAACATGTTGTTCTAAGAACCTTAAGACCCGGTCATAATAGATCCCAATATCTTAGGAATTTCAAAGATTTTGTGTAAGTCATAGACAATGGGACAGCTTTGAATAAATAAAGGCCCTCATTCCGAGTTGATCGCTAGCTGCCATTGTTCGCTGCGTAGCGATCATTTAAAAACATGGCAAAACTATGCGTGCGTATGCACCACAATGCGCACACGTGGCGTACTGGTACAAAGAGCATTGTTGCTTTGCATTGCTTCTAGTGACGATTCCATTCGCACAGCCGAGCACAAGGAGATTGACAGGATGAGGGCAATTAAGGATGTCAACTGACCATTTTCTGGGAGTGTTTGGAATAAACGCAGGCATGTCCAGGCGTTTGCAGGGCGGGTATCTGACGTCAATTCCGGGACCTTCGTCGCAGCACAGAATAAATAACTACAGGGCTGATCTTGTTCTGCACAAAATGTGTTTGTACCCGCTCGGCTGCACAAGCGTTCGCACCCTTGCAAAGCGAAAATACACTCCCCCGTGGGTGGCGACTATGCGTTTGCACGGCTGCAAAAAGTAGCTAGCGAGCGAACAACTCGGAATGAGAGCCAATATACATTACTTCTTACAAAAGACGCAATAGACTTCTACTCATTTTTAGTTTTCCAGAATGTTGGAATTTATGATGTAATAATAAAAATCCTATTGTTAAAGATAATGGTGTTGCAGCACACATTGGGGGTAATTCCAAGTTGATCGCAGCAGGAAATTTTTTAGCAGTTGGGCAAAACCATGTGCACTGCAGGGGGAGCAGATATAACATTTGCAGAGAGAGTTAGATTTGGGTGGGTTATTATATTTCTGTGCAGGGTAAATACTGGCTGCTTTATTTTTACACAGCAAATTAGATTGCAGATTGAACACACCACACCCAAATCTAACTCTATCTGCACATGTTATATCTGCCTCCCCTGCAGTGCACATGGTTTTGCCCAGTTGCTAACAGAATTCCTGCTGCGATCAACTTGGAATTACCCCCATTGCTTTTATGTGGTGGTATTCATGGATTTACAGTACCAGTACCTTTTGTTTGGTCTTATTTTAAAAACGAATTAAACAAAAGGAAGAAATCAGTGAAATAATTTCAGATACTGAATGAGTAAAATAAAAGTCTGCACACCTAACGAAAGCCTGTAAGGTACTATAATCTTGTATCAACTTGTAAGTAACGGCATCTTTGCTCTGAGAACCGATGATAGAAACTGACAAACTGACAAATTTATGAGTATTTTATTTTATTTTTATTACACTGAAAACTGCAGAAAACTAGCAAATAACAAATATCTGCGTTTTTAAAACCACTGGTTAGTAAATATACTCATTATTGTGTCCTTTGCTGGAATGCTTGGTATAACTATGTTTTATATGCATGTACTGTATTTACTGTATGTACAGTATGTATGTACTGTATGTATGTATGTATGTATGTATGTATGTATGTATGTGAAAAGAAATATAAATGCAATGTACTTTCTGAGTCAACAATTCTGTCACAAGTACTGTGTATAAAAATAATTTGGGAGCATTTTCTTTGTTTTTTCAGGATTCACATACAATCGTTTGATGTTATTCATATCTCTGCACAACTTATACCCAATGTGGGAATAAATGTAATCATAAATACGGATCTGCTTCTCACTTACAAAGTGTAAGTATTTTTGATGCTCTACTATTTAAGTATAGTCAAATGGGATCTATAGTCCAAAATAAAGAAGGACTTTTTTATGTTCAATTAGTTGGAAAACCAGGCTGAAATGCCTTCCAATATTTAGTCTTATAGGCCCTACACACTGGCCGATATACTGAAAGATATGAACGATCTCGTTCATAAATGAACGAGAACTCGTTCATATCTTTCAGTGTGGAGACTCCAGCGATGAACGATGCGCGTCCCCGCGCTCGTTCATCGCTGGTCTCCTGTCGGCTGTGCATGCAGGCCAATATGGACGATCTCGTCCATATTTGCCTGCACTTCAATGCAGCCGGGTGACGGGGGGAGTGAAGAAACTTCACTCCCCCCTCACTGCCCCCCCCGCCGCCGGGTTGCTCGTCGGCCGTATCCGCCGTCGGGCAGCTCGGCCAGTGAGTAGGGCCCCATACTTTCCCCAAATAATTTGTAGAGATCTTCTTGTTGATCTAAGACCAGTTAGTCTTACATCTATAGTGGGGAAAGTACTGGACAGTATTCTAAGGGATAGTATTCAGAAGTCAATAAGGTCATTAAAATGAATCTACATGGATTTGTGAAGGACAGATCATGTTAAACCAACCTACTCAGCTTTTATGAAACAGTGATTGTGAACCTTGATCAGGGTAAGGAGGTGGATGTAGTCTTTTTAGACTTTGCCAGAGCTTTTGACACTGTACCACACATGTGACTTATCTATAAGCTGCAAGAAATAGGGCTAGGGAGCACTATATGCACTTGGGTCAAAAATTGGTTAGATAAAAGGGAACAGCGCATTGTGATTAATGGAGCATTTTCAAATTGAACTGAAGTGCTAAGTGGTGTGCCACAAGGGTCTGTACTAGGACCACTATTGTTCAACATTTTCATTAACAACAGAAACAGTGGCGTGCGGTGAGGCCAGTGGCTGGTGAGGCACTGCAGCGATAATGTCCACTGAGTTCCGTCGAAGACCCCCACCACCACTGCGGGACACTGCTGCCCGCGGGAGGGACAGCGGGACAGTCCCACAAAAACGGTACTGTCCCGTGAAAATCGGGAGAGTTGGGAGGTACAGTATGTCATAGTAAGCCAGAGACAGGCAGTAGTGGCGGTGTCGAAGGGGGACTGAGGTGCAGGGGCAAACATGTGTGTGTGTGTGTATGTGTATATATATACTTACATGCACTCAGCACTGCCAGGAAAGATAATCTACCTGCCAGGTGCCCTCCTTCAACAAAGGTAATATATCTGGTGTTAACAGGCGGCACTCCGGGCTTCTCACTCACAGAGCAGACAACCAGCAGGGTCAAGAAGGAGGGAGCTACTGTGGCTGAGCATGCACACCCAGCAGCTCCCTCTCAGACATTCTGGATGCAGAGAACTGCATAGTTCTCTGTTGTTCTGCAGTAGGCAGCGCCACGGTCGCGATTGTGATCGCGGTCACGCCTTTTGCTGAGACGGAGACACAGCTGTCTCCGTCTCAAAAATAAGGGGGGGGGGGGGGGCACTGATGGTGGAAGTGGGACTGGGGTCTCTGTGGAAGCACCGAGCACAGGGAACTTTTTCTCTGTACAGTTCCCTGACCAGCGGCTCCCTGTTTACCTGTTGCAGGGGGCGGGCTGCTGGAGGACGGGCAGCTGTATGTGCTGGGGTCTAGGCTGGAGGACGGGCTGCTGGACGAGCGGGCACTGGCAGGGACGGCGACATACAGACTCAAGTGTGGAGATTTCATATCCTTGGTGCCCGCTACTCCCCCCTACCCTTACCGAATCCTCTACTGCCCAATCACAGTGGCAGGGGCGTGCTTTCATATGGACTGAAAGCACGCCCCTGCCAAAGAGGCACTGATATTAGTGCCATTTATAGGGATTTTTTCAATGGCCTGTTTCTGCATGATGCTTGGCCCCGCCCCCCTCTTCCGGCCCTTTTACACAGACAGCAGGAGGCACCCCAGAGCGGTGCCTCCGAAACACTTTTAAAACGTTTTCACAGGAGAGAAATAATAAAAATAATGTAAAGGGTAAAGCAGATACTTATGACACAGAATGTGTGTCATAAGTGTCTTCTTTATATTATTTTAATCATTATGACAGGGGAGGCACTGCCTCCCCTGACTGCAACTCCCTGCACAGAAGATCTAGAAAGTATGGTGTCAATTTTTGCAGACGACACCAAATTGTGTAAAGTTATAAATACGGAGGGGGATGCTGAGTCTCCAGAACGACTTAGTTAAATTAGAAGCATGGGCAGCCAAATGGAGAATGCGCTTCAATACAGACAAGTATAAGGTAATGCACTGTGGTAGCAAGAACAAACATTACACCTACATACTAAATGGGGTAACATTAGGGAATTCTGTACTGGATAAGGACTTAGGTGTTCACATAGATAGCAAACTAAGCAGCAGTACCCAAAGTAGGATTGCAGCAAAGAAGGCTAATAAGATATTAGCATGCATAAAACGGCGAATTGATGCAAGGGGCGAGAGTGTTATACTCCCATTATATAAATCACTAGTGAGGCCACATCTTGAATACTGTGTGCAATTTTGGCCACCATACTACAAAAAGGATATTCTGGAGCTAGAAAAGGTTCAGAGGAGGGCGACCAAACTAATTAAGGGCATGGAGATGCTAGAATACGAGGAAAGGCTTGCATGGCTAGGCATGTTTACATTGGAAAAGAGGAGACTAAGATGGGACATGATCAACATCTACAAATATATAAGGGGACAATACACATAGCTTGCGCGGGACCTGTTTTTGGTAAGATCAGCACAGAGGACACGTGGGAACTTGCTTAGGTTAGAGGAGAGGAGATTCCGCACAAAGCGGCGTAAAGGTTTTTTCTGAGTAAGGACAATACGTGTTTGGAATTCCCTGCCAGAGGGATTCAATCAACACCTTTAAGAATGGGTTAGATAAATTCCTAATGGATAAGGATATCCAGGGTTATGGTGCACAGTCGCACACTATAGTTACTATGAAAAGAGAAATAAAACACAACAGCTGACATCAGCATCAGACAAAACTTAGACCAAAATAATCCTGCATAGGAGACCACAAATAGGTTGAACTTGATGGCCAAATTGTCTTTTTTCAACCTTAGAAACTATTTATTTATTTATTAACAGTTTCTTATATAGCGCAACATATTCCGTTGCGCTTTACAATTAGAACAACAGTAATAGAACAAAACTGGGTAAAAACAGACAGACAGAGGTAGGAAGGCCCTGCTCGCAAGCTTACAATCTATAGGGAAATAGGCATAGATACACAAGGATAGATATTACCTACTGCATAATGGTCCACCAGATTGCTAGGTTCTCAATGGGTTGTATGATGATACCCCACAAAGTTATCCAAGTGTCAGGAGGGTGTGAGACTAAAGAAAGACAAGATATGTGATGTTATGAATACTCTATAGAGGATGTAATTAGATAGGGAAGCACTGAAGGTTATGTGGGTGGGTCTGGAATTTGATAGGCTTGTCTGAAGAGGTGAGTTTTCAGGGAACATTTAAAGGTTTGGAGGCTAGAGGCGAGTCTTACTGTGCGTGGGAGGGTATTCCACAGAGTGGGTGAAGCCCGGATAAAGTCCTGTAATTTTGAGTGTGAACAAGTAATGCGGGTGGATGAGAGACGTAGATCTTGTGCAGAGCGGAGAGGTCGGGTAGGGAGATATTTTGAGATGAGTGAAGAGATGTATGTTGGTGCAGTTTGTTAATAGCCTTGTATGTGAGTAAAAGTATTTTATATTTAATACGGTAGAATACCGGTAACCAATGGAGGGACTGACAGAGCGGATCTGCAGACGATGAACGTCTGGCAAGGAAGATTAGCCTGGCAGCTGCATTCAAAATGTATTGTAGTGGTGAGAGCCTATGTTTGGGAAGACCGGTCAGGAGACTATTACAATAATCAATGCGGGAGATAATGTGAGCATGGATTAGAGTTTTTGCTGTGTCTTGTGTAAGATAAGGGCGTATTTTGGATATGTTTCTTAGATGTATGTAACATGATCTTGAGACAGATTGAATGTGGGTAACAAAGGACAGTTCAGAGTCAAGAATGACACCTAGGCAGCGAGCTTGTGGGGTAGGGGTGATTGCAGAGTTCTCAACAGTGATAGAGATATCAGGTTGGAAACTACTATTGGCCGGTGGAAATATAATTAATTCTGTTTTGGAAAAATTAAGTTTGAGGTGGCGAGATGTCATCCAAGATGAAATGGCAGAAAGGCATTCAGTGACACGGCCCAATACAGATGGTGACAAATCAGGGGAGGATAGGTAGATTTGAGTATCATCCGCATACAGATGGTACTGAAATCCGAAAGAGTTGATTAGTTTGCCAAGAGATGTGGTATAGATAGAGAAAAGCAGAGGACCTAGGACTGAGCCTTGCGGTACTCCAATTGAGAGAGGTAGCGAAGGAGAGGTGGAATCAGAGAAATGAACACTGAAGGAGCGATTAGATAGGTAGGATGAGAACCAAGAAAGGGCTGTGTCCTGAATACCTAGGGATTGTAGTGTTATGAGAAGAGAGTGGTCAACAGTGTCAAAAGCAGCAGAGAGATCAAGGAGAATAAGTAGAGAGAAATGTCCTTTAGATTTAGCAGTGACCAAATCATTCACTACCTTAGTCAGTGCTGTCTCTGTGGAGTGTTGGGCACGAAATCTTGACTGAAGTGGGTCCAGTAGGCTGTGTGAGTTAAGAAAGTGTTTAGGCGAGTGTAGGCAAGTCTCTCCAGTAGCTTGGAGGGGCATGGGAGCTGAGAGATGGGACGGTAGTTAGAGAGAGAGTTCGGGTCAGAGTTTTGTTTTTTCAGAATGGGAGTAATCACTGCATGCTTGTATAGAGAAGGAAAGATACCAGTAGACAGGGAGAGATTACAGATTTTCATTAAGGTTGGGATGAGCACAGTAGACAGAGCTTTACTAATTTGTGAGGGTATAGAGTCAAGGGGAGAGGTATTAGAGTAGGCAGATGAAATAGTGCAGATACTTAATCTTCATTTATAGGATCAAAGGAAGAGAAGGTGTTAGAGGGTTCAGGCAGGGAATTGAGCAGGTCACTTGCTGTGGAAGAGCATACCATTTCATTTCGGATCTTGTCAATCTTGTCCTTGAAATAGGAAGCAAGATCTTCCGCACAGACAGTGGCTGGTGGGTTAGGTGAGGGAGGTACAAGAAGTGATTTAAATGTATTAAAAAGTCGCTTGGGGTTAGAGGCTTGAGCAGAGATGAGAGATTGAAAATATGTTTGTTTGGCAGTGTCCAGAGCAGTACGATAAGAGTGGTAGGTGGTCTTATATGTGAGAAAGTCACTTGAACTACGAGATTTACGCCACTGGCGTTCAACTTTACGTGAGAGTTTTTGTAAGTGTCTAGTGTATTTAGAGTGCCACGGTTGACATCTAAGTCTACGTGGAGTGTGATGGGTTGCTGGAGCCACTTCATCAAGTGCTGTTACTAGAGTTTGGTTAAGGTGTGACACAGCAGTCTCTGGAGAGGTGAATGTAGAAATTGGTGAAAGCAGTGGTTGCAGAGAGGTAGATAGTTGTTGAAAATTAATAGCGTTAATATTTCTGCGGGTAAGAGGTGTCCTTGTAGACTTTAGGGACATGGAGTTTGAAGTAATGGAGGAGAGCATGCATGTGATAAGGTTGTGATCTGAGAGAGGGAAAGGAGTGTTAGTGAGTTCAGAAACAGAGCATAGTCTGGTGAATACAAGATCCAGGCAGTGGCCCTCCTGATGAGTAGGGGAGTCAGTCCATTGCGAGAGGCCAAGAGAGGAGGTTAGAGAGAGTAGTTTAGAGGCATGGGGAGATTGTGGACTGTCAATAGAGAGATTGAAATCACCCATAATGATGGTGGAGATGTCAGAGGATAGAAAGTGAGGGAGCCATGCAGAAAATTCTTCCAGAAACTTTTTGGGTTGCCCAGGTGGGCGATACTTACAGTGACGTGCGGTGGGGTGAGGCAGGTGAGGCAGAGCCTTTCCTGTCATACTAACATTTGTGCCAGAGTTTTGACTGCATAAGGTATATGAAAAATACAAAAAATATGTTTGAAATATCTTCTTTGCATTATTCTAGTAATTTTTATAGCCAAAACTCTGGAGTAAAAAGTCTATGGCAGGTGAGGCAGTGCCTCACCTGGCTAACTTTTCCGCACATCTCTGATTAAAACTCACCAAATTTCCAGCAGTTTATATTGCTGCACCTGTGTATAATGCCCAGATGTACGTTTTGGCTCATATATTGCATGTAAATCTGGTTCTGGTGCTAGTCAGTGCCTCCTGAGATATTTAGCTCACCGCACGTCCCTGGGCCGCGATAGATAGCTGCAACACGTAGAGAGAAAGGGGTGAAAATCCTAATAGAGTGTACTATGTTAATATGTTACTATGCTACTATGAATTAAACAGTGGGACTCCTGTTTGTCATTGGGCCTAATCCATAAGTGCAAATGGTAATTGCATTTGCAGCTGCAATTTCGTTTGCAGCAGATTTGTGAGAATATGCTAATAACTCAGGCCCCAACTTGTGTACAGAGACACCTACCATCAGAATCTCCCATCCACCGCTTCCGTCTGAAAGCTGGAACAGAGGTTGCACCATGGACCATCTAAGCAACCCTACACTATCTCAGAGTGTGTGTCACAGCTAAGATATAGTGGCTTCTCCAACTGCAAACAAATCTGCAGTGATACACTAGGACACGCCCACAAAATGGTCCCGCTACGCCTGCATTTTGCTAACCACTCCTTGCTACCTTCTTCAAATACTGACTAGCTGTCACTCACAATGCAAATAAATCCTCTCTGAATGTGCCGTCACTAAACTATTGCCGCATGTGTGCAGTACTGCTTGGGTGCATATGCAGCAGCAAAACATCGCTCCTCTTCATCTGCAATCGTCATTGCATACACCGACGAATCAGGCCCATTGTCTCCGGTCCACCATGTCTGGTGTAGCATAATTTTGTGAGGCTTTATGTACGGATGGCAAATCCACTTTAATAAGTAGTTCAATTTATTTCCATCTAACATGTTTTTTAGAGGCCACAATGTAACCAACATAAGAATGCTGGCAGATGTAATTTCGGTGGTGCAGATTGTGCAGGATTTTTCTGGTAACCCAAAACTGAGCATAAGCTCTTGTGACACAAAAATACAAGATTTTCAGGTCTTCCAGGAGACTGATGGGTAAGTACATATGTATTATCCAAATTCTGCCAGTAGTAAATGTGAGTAAATGTAAATGTGTCAGCTGCAATTTCCAAATAATCCCAAGAATACCTACAGGGCATTGCAGGGGTGTTGCTACATTCTCAAAAGAATAAAGTCGGTCCATTACCAAGCTTATGGCATTCTATGCATGGAGGCAGTCAATTTGCCGGCTCTCGAGATCCCAGCGGTCAGGATACCAACGTCGGAATCTCGACAACCGGTGAAACGCGGGTGGTCAGAATACTGACCGCTGCCCGGAATCCTCACTCAGGTGGAGACACGCTGCGCTCGCCGCCGATGTTCCGGCTGTTGGGATTTCAGCATTGGTCTATTGAACGCCAGGATCCCAACAGCTGGCATCCTCATACTGATGCCTTTATGCACATGACATAAGTTATACTTGAACACTAATAACATAAAACAAAATTATATCTACACACAACACAACAAAATTAGAGATGTGCGGCGGGCACTTTTCTTGTTATATGTTTTGGTTTTGGCTCTGGTTCCATGCTCGTGTTTTGGATCTGGATTGGTTTTGCCAAAACCACCCTTTCGTGTTTTGGTTTTGGATCTGGATGATTTTTGAAAAAAAAACATAAAAACAGCTAAAATCACAGAATTTGCTGGTAATTTTGATCCTACGGTATTATTAACCTCAATAACATTCATTTCCACTCATTTCCAGTCTATTCTGAACATCTCACACCTCACAATATTGGGGGTCCTTCCGAGTTGATCGCTCACTAGCAGTTTTTAGCAGCCGTGCAAACGCTATGCTGCCATCCACAGGGAGTGTATTTTAGCTTAGCAGAAGTGCGAACGGTTGTATCGCAGAGCGCCTGCAAACATTTTTGGTGTAGTTTCAGAGTAGCTCAAAACCTACTCAGCGCTTGCGATCACTTCAGTCTATTCAGTTCCGGATTTGACGTCACATACCCGCTCAGCGTTCAGTTGCCACCCAGAAATGCCCACTTCATGACAATCACTCTGTGGCCACCAGTGCGACTGAAATGCATCGCTAGACCCTGTGCAAAATTGCATCGTTCGATTGCTGTGCTGCGAACAAATGCAGCTAGTGATCAACTCGGAATGACCCCCACAGTTTTAGGCCAAAAGGTTCCACCGAGGTGGCTGTATGACTAAGCTAAGTGACATAAGTGTGCGGCACAAATACCTGGCCCATCTAGGAGTGGCACTGCAGTGTCAGACAGGATGGCACTATTCAAAAACTAGTCCCCAAACAGCACATCATGCAAAGAAGAAAAAGAGGTGCAATGAGGTAGCTGTATGACTAAGCTAAGCGACAGAAGTGTGCGGCACAAACAACTGGCCCATCTAGGAGTGGCACTGCAGTGGCAGACAGGATGGCACTTAAAAAAACTAGTCCCCAAACAGCACATCATGCAAAGAAGTAAAAGAGGTGCACCAAAGTCGCTGTATGGCTAAGTTAAGCGACACAAGTGTGCGGCACAAACACCTGGCCCATCTAGGAGTGGCACTGCAGCGGCAGACAGGATGGCACTCAAAAAAATAGGCCCCAAACAGCACATCATGCAAAGAAGTAAAAGAGGTTCAATGAGGTAGCTGTATGACTAAGCTAAGCGACACAAGTGTGCAGCACAAACACCTGGCCCATCTAGGAGTGGCATTGCAGTGGCAGACAGGATGGCACTTAAAAAAAGTCCCCAAACAGCACATCATGCAAAGAAGTAAAAGAGGTTCAATGAGGTAGCTGTATGGCGGCACAAACACCTGGCCTGTCTAGAGTTGGCACTGCAGTCCCACTGCACTAATGACGGATACCAGATGCATGTCTAACACCAACATAGCTGTCAAGGCCTCAGTTATCCACTTTGCAATGCAACAGGATGACAGCTGTCATATTTCATCTTCCTGTTGGACATTCATATGCTTAGTTGAAGTAGTCTTCCAACTTCCTCTCTGGGATGACGATCGACTCCCAGTAGCAACAACAGCAGTGACATCAGCAGCAGTAGGCAGAAGTGGTTCTTGATCTTTCCCTATTTTATCCTCCAAATTTTTGTTCTCCATTATTTTTCTGGAGTTATATAACAAAATGCATCAAAAGAGTGCGTATCTCTACACCACACAGTGCAAACCTTATAAAAATTATTTGGATTAAATATTAATAATCCCTTTATTTAGCGTAAATAATATACAGCACAGGACAGCACCACTGAATTTATATGGCAGCACCACTGGACTGGACTTATATGGCAGTACCACTGGACTGTATTTATACGCCAGTACCACTGGATTTATACAGTAGTACCACTGGACATATACGGCAGTATCACTGGACATGTACGGCAGCATCACTGGACTTATACGTCAGTATCACTGGACTTATATGGCAGTATCACTGGACTTATACGGCAGCATCACTGGACTTATACGGCAGCATCACTGGACATATACGGCAGTATCACTGGGTTTTATACGGCAGCATCACTGCACTTATACGGCAATATCACTGGACTTATACGGCAGTAACACTGGACTTATACGGCAGTATCACTGGATCTATATGCAGTATCACTGGAATGGATTTATACAGCAGTACCACTGGACATATATGGCATTATCACTGGACTTATACGGCAGTATCACTGGACTGGATTTACACACCAGTACCACTGGATTTATTTACGGCAGTACCACTGGACATATATCGCAGTATTACAGGAGTTATATTGCAGTACCAATGGCCATATACGGCAGTATCACTGGACTGGATTTATACACCAGTACCACTGGATTTATACGACAGTACCACTGGACATATACAGCAGTATCACTAGAATTATATGGCAGTACCACTGGACATATATGGCAGTATCACTGGATTTATACGGCAATATCACTGGATTTATACAGCAGTATCAGTGGATTTATATGGCAGTATCAGTGGATTTATACGCCAGTATCACTGGAATTATATGGCAGAATCACTGAAATTATACGGTAGTATCACTGGAATTATATGGCAGTACCACTGGACTGGGTTTATACGGCAGTATCACTGGACTGGTTTTATACAGCAGTATCACTGGACTGGATTTATACAGCAGTATCACTGGACTTTTACGTCAGTACCACTGGAATTATACGGCAGTATCACTGGAATTATACAGCAGTATCACTAGACTTATATGTAAGTACCACTGGACTGGATTTATATGGAATTATCAGTGGACATATTCACCAGTACCACTGGAATTATACGGCAGTATCACTGGAATTATACGGCAGTACCACTGGACTGGATTTATATGCAGTATCACTGGATTTATATGTCAGTACCACTGTATTTAAACGCCAGTACCACTGTATTTATACAGCAGTTTCACTGGATTTATACGCCAGTACCACTGGATTTATACGCCAGTACCACTGGACATATACGGCAGTATCACTGGATTTATACGCCAGTACCACTGGACATATATGGCAGTATCACTGGAATTATATGGCAGTACCACTGGACATATATGGCAGTATAAATGGAATTATATAGCAGTACCACTGGACATATACGGCAGTATCACTGGATTTATATGGCAGTATCACTGGATTTATACGACAGTACCACTGGACATATATGGCAGTATCAATGTAATTATATGGCAGTCCCACTGGACATATACGGCAGTATCACTGGATTTATACGGCAGTATCACTGGATTTATTCGGCAGTACCACTGGACATATACGGCAGTATCACTGGACATATACGGCAGTATTACTGGGCATACAGTATACGGCCGTATCACTGGAATTATATGGCACTACCACTGGACATATAAGGCAGTATCACTGGAATTATATGGCAGTATCCCTGGACATATACGGCAGTATCAGTGGATTTATATGGCAGTACCGCTGGACAAATACGGCAGTATCACTGGACATATACGGCAGCACAGGGACACCACCACTGGACTGATGCAGGACAACACAGCACCACTACAATGGACTGGACTTATACAGCAGCACTGGACATATGGCAGCAGTGGACACCACCACTGTGACTGGAAGGATGCAGCTCAAGACACTACCACTGTACTGATGCAGTACAACACAGCACCACTGCAATGGACTGGAGTTATACAGTAGCACTGGATATATGGCAGCAGAGGACACCACCATTGTGACTGGACTGATGCAGCACAATACACCACCACTGAACCGATGCAGCACAACACAGCACCACTGGACTGGACTTATACATCAGCACTGGACATATGGCAGCAGAGGACACCAGCACTGTGACTGGACTGATGCAGCACAAGACACTACCACTGTACTCATGCATGACACTGAGGACGGAGACATGTCCTCTCGCTATACTCTCCAATGCGGAGTGAAAATGGCGGCGACGCACGGCTCCTTTTATGGAATCCAAACCCTGCGAGAATCCGACAATGGGGTGATGACGTTTTGCCTTTTTCTGGTTTCCGAGTCAGGCTCGGGTTTTCACCGGGCTCGGGTAGTGAAGTTCGGGGGGGTTCGGATCTCAGGGAAATGAACCTGCTCATCTTTAAACAAAACATAACATGAACCGATTGTACCACATCATGCACTATAAACGCAAGTTTAAAAAGGCACAGGAACTGTGATAAGGACCCGGGGACTGTGCATCTGGTGAGAGACGGAAAGTCTATTTTTTTTTTTATTCTTGCCACATCTATGGAATTCCAAAATATGAGGGTAGGTGAGCGTAAGCAATGTGATTTGGACTCTGGAGGCTATGGGGACTCAGTATAAAATGCAGCAATTGAAGAATGGCGAGAGCAGAAGATCATTTACACAGTGGTGCAGGACAATGATGCAGAAGACTGCTCCCAAATTGAGGAATCAAAATATACAATAATGCACTCAACAACACATAAATCACAATATAATCTTCATACCAAAGAATGGGAAAAAAAAATCTAATCTGTAAACTTGTCTTTGGATCCTTCTGCGATGGTGATCTACAGTATCCCTCAACAGTGACCATGAAATTATATTTGAAAATAACGAAAATTATATGGTGTGAGCGTAAGGGTTAAAATCAGATCAGATGTATTGATAGCAGAAATAAATATTCAAAAAGCACCATTCCAGAAAATATCTGAATAGGAGTTTACACAGGTTGAGTATCCCATATCCAAATATTCCAAAATACGGAATATTCCGAAATACGGATATTTTGAGGTGAGACTGAGATAGTGAAACCTTTGTTTTCTGATCAATGTACACAAACGTTGCTTAATGCACAACGTTATTAAAGATATTGGCTAAAATGACCTTCAGGCTGCATGTATAAGGTGTATATGAAACATAAATGAATTGTGTGAATGTGCTTAGATGTGGGTCCCATCGCCATGATATCTTATTATGGGTAGCAATTATTGAATTGTCTATCCTCCTCTTCCTGGTGTGAATTCCACACTCAAGCAAATGATTACACAACACACAATCATTTTATAGTATCTATGAATAATAATAATAATAATAATTGGATAATAGATTGGTGTCAATGCCCAACATGTGTCATCCATTTAGGACTTCACGATGAAGCACTATAAAGCATTACTTCATCTTAGAAATATCTGTGGAACATATTACATGTAGATACAATAATGTTTTCATGAAGGAAGGAAGAAGCATCTCACAATTATCTTATTTCTAATATCTAGCCTAGAACAGATGAGAAACCTAATAACAATCGCCCTGAATCATAAGGTAAGTAAAGTACAGTACCTGGACTCTGTGACTGTATGATGGGATACTGTATGTGCAATAGTAGTAATACTTAAATGTTTAACTATAGTAAACAAATTGACAATCTTTTGCTAGCAACCTTTGCTTTTTTTTTACTTATTTACCACCACATATTCAGATTCTATGTCAAAGTAAAGAAGGAAACAGTTACAGTAGCAAAAAGAGAGGAATATGGCTAGTAGTACCATTATACTATTTGGGAACATAAATAAAAATATACTGAATGCTGTGGAATGATTTTTGAACAATATAAAACATAACCTACTGTATGAATCTCCACCTACCCACAGTCTTTAGACCCAAAGAAAGGTGCGGGAAGGTGTGAGTTTGATCCCGCAAATAAACTTGCACCCTATTATATCTGGTCCAAAAGGGTTTCAAACGATTTAAATTTTGGAAATTTCATATAACAATAAAGATTTTAAAAACATGTTTAAATGAGGACTGGTAAGTCATTGTCATTGATGGAAAGTTTGTTTGTGATAAGCTTCATAATTACACAGTCATGGCAGGATGCTACATGTGAGTTAAGGTGTGTACACACGGTGCAAGCCTTGCTATGCCCGATTTTGACTATGCGATTTCCCTTGAACTCTTCCAGAGCCCAGAGAGTACAGATTTTGACTATCTGTGCTTGAGAATTTGTCTATGTGCAGTTTTGTGTAAGTGCCAATTTTGACTATACTTTGTACTAGATTGTACACTAGATAGTCAAGACTGACTTGCCTGCAGTCTATCTAGCCTTACGATACCGATCCCACGGGAGCGTGCATCGGGATCGGGATCTAATCGGTATCGCAAGCTGCCTAACACCTTGAGATATGCACTAACTTTTCATAAGATTTTGACTACATAGTCAAAATCGTAAAGATTTATCTCACCGTGTGTACACACCTTTAGGCAGTATGAGTATACTGTAGGTACTTACCCTGGTGGCAGTGGAGTATGCGGATTTAGGGACTATACATATTAATGTTGAACCTTGTGGCGACTAACATATAAAGTGGTGATTGGCTTTAACTCTTTCAGAGCTTCTTACACCAAATTCACTGAAAGACCATCTTAGCCCATGAGTGCAAGCTCTTTCTCAGAGTAATTGATGCAAATAGCATGCTCACATATTCCATTTTGTAAATTACCTTTATTGTCCAAGACTAGACAAGAAAGTTAAAGATATCGCTCAGAAAGGCTATTCTGATGGATATCTTTTACTATCTTATCTAGTGTGTACACTAAATTTTGTTAACGATGCGCACTCTCGCGCATCGTTAACAACCCCCTCCCGCACCTGAACAATCCAGCCGAGGGGTGGACCTCGTTAATGAGAGCTACAGCATGACCCCCGCTCTTCCCATCACTTCCCCCGCCGCCACTCCCTTCACGCCGGCATCGGCAAGTGTGTATGCACTTGCCGATGCTGTTATCCCGCTGGGTGTCCACCGCAGCCATTATCGCCAGGTACACACATCGGCTAGCGTGTACCCAGCTTTAGTCAGTGTGGGTAACAAATAAGCAATTTCTTCTCTAGAGGAATTTCTTGAGATAACAAAGGAAAGATAGGGCATTGTAATTTGCCCTTTATTGCAACATATACACAATTATATTTAAGATTTCCACGGATATTGATTACAGCAATACTGTAGCTTGGTAAAATTACTATACCATTTATTCCATCCGCAGCTCTGCCTGATCTCCACCAGCATCCTCCTGGGCATTAATGTTCAGCTGGGTGAATTTGCATGTAAGTACTTGAATGGCAGCTCACTTTACATATCTTGGACTTACATTAGGACTTTCCACTGTTACTCTTAGATTATAGTGACACAGTTAAATATAGCATTTAACAATAACTGTATATACAATGCTTTGAAAACCCCTTCATTAATTCAGACGTTGCCATTTTTCTCCCTATTTGAGCCTTATGTAAATCTGGTAAATCTGCCCCACCTGCAGTGAAACATGGTTTTCCCATTAGTGTGCTTTTTTTGGATTGCTAACAAACCTGAATAAGACCCATTGCTCTGTAATTAAACAGAGCCTACATTTTACAAGTAGTAACAATTTTGTTATTTTACAAATTGTATTTCACATTTTTAGCAACTATAATATTGTTGCTGTTTTTTGTTTCATTTTTTTTATGTGCTTTCATTTCCAAGGCTTCATTCATTTACGAAACCATCTCCAAATCCGGCATTTTCTATCCAGCTCTCCTATAGTAACAGACCAGCATATTGAATTTGGGGTTAATGTAAGTAATAAATACTGTTTATCAGGTGTAAAGCCAATTGCCAGCTCTCACCAGGGAACATTCAAATCTACTATTTGTGCTTATTAATAGCACTTACACACTGATACTGGAGTTACATAAAAAAAAACAAAGCTTTACACATGTGAAAACACATCTTAATACTATATATTTCACAAGCATCCAATAAGCATTCAGTATGAGAATCACATGCTGTTGATATTTGCTGGACACATGAGTTCAGTGTCGGACTGGGGCATGTAGGGCCCTCTGGGGGAATGCAGTAGTAGGGGCCCATGTTAGGGGTGTGGCCAGTCTGCAGAGGGGGTGTGGCCAGCCACCTCATTGGTTTGACTAAACATTAGAGAGTGCAACGTCTGGGCCCCTTCATAAATATATACAGTAAATTCAGCTGCTGCATGCATGATAATGTATCAGATTATTAGCAGCAATGCACTGTAGAAAATACACCATAGTACAGTATAAGGTAACATATGTATAATGTATAATTCAAGTGCACAGTCTGGAACCTGATCCTTAGAGCAGGAGGTGGGGCCCCAGGAAGAGGGGCCCACCGGTGGTTTCCCCTGTACCCCTGTGGGCCAGTCCAAGCCTGCATGAGTTTGCATACGGATACTGTGCGCGAGCAGTTTGTACCGCTGTTTTGGAGAATTGACTAGAAATGTACATAGGCCCCTCACTCTGTAACTGGTCACAGGAAACACTTTTACAGAGAAGCTTATTCTAACTTCTGTTCTGCTTCCTTTTTCCAACCACCACACAATTGCAACAATCTTACCCATGCACGCGCAACAAGCTTTGTCTTACGCATTGCTTTTTCCCAAGCAGGACTCTCTACACATCCATTTGATTGCCCCGATTTATCAAGCCTTGGAGAGTGATAAATTGCACAGTGATAAATTGCTAACCAATCAGCTCTTGCCAAGTCACAGGCTGTATTTGAAAAATGACAGTTAGGAGCTGATTGGTTGGTACTTTATCACCGTGCAATTTATCACTCTCTAAGGCTTGATAAATCTGGGCCAATTTCTCAACACTTTTCACTTTGCATAAAATGTCATTTAATAAATATTAATAATAAGGCTAATAATAACAACAATGAAAATTCTTCCCAATATTTCTGTTCTCTGGACAGGTGGAGTATTATTTGCTAGGAAACATTCTAGATATGTCAGTTCATACAGAGTGCCTTGCTCTACCTGTGCAAACCAGAGAAGTTAGTCCGATGTACAAGCTATTGCTCCATCAAGATACATTTAATGCCGCGTTCTCTGCCATGGAATGGGCGGGTGCGTTCAACTTGGATATTACTGGGGAAACGGTAACATCTTTTGCTGCAATAAATTTCTGTGTGTTCTATAGTATATGTAAATTACAACCACTGCAGTCAGTTTGATAATGATGTCTTTGTCTTCTGCAGGATGGAGGAATCAACCTCCTAACAACTGAGACACTGAAGTCAATAAGCCCAGATGTAAGCATGTAAACAAACTATATTAATGGAGACCAGGGGTGTAACCAGAACTTGTGGGCCCTATAGCAACATATTGGGGGAGATTCAAATGTTTGAAAAGTCAGTTTGGAGTCTGTTTTTTCCTATCTAATAGACAGGAAATAGCAGACACCCAACCGACTTTTCAAACATTTGAATCTCCCCCATTGAATGGGCTCCTGTCCCAATGCTTCTTGCAGTGCCAGATTAATGTGCACTTGGGCCTGGAGCTGAAATATAGGAAAGGCCTATTGTGTACCGCTGCAGCAGATTGGATTAAGAAGAGGGGAGCAGGGGATATGCCTCAGCGCCCGTTAGTTACATTACACCGCACAGTAGTGTCCGAGACACGTTACACCGCACAGCAACGTCCGATAGTTATATTACACCGCACAGTAGTGTCCGAATCACATGACACCGCACGGCAGCATCTGATAGTTACATTACACCGTACGGTAGCATCTGCTAGTTACATTACACCACACGGTAGTGTCCGAGACACGTTACACCGCACAGCAACGTCCGATAGTTATATTACACCGCACAGTAGTGTCCGAATCACATTACACGGCATAGTAGTGTCTGATAGTCACATTACACTGCATGGCAGCGTCTGATAGTCACATTACACCGCGCAGAGGCGTCCGATAGTTACATTACACCGCATGGCAGCGTCCGATAGTTACATTACACCACACGGCAGCGTTCGCAAGTTACATTACACCGCACGGCAGCGTCCGATAGTCACATTACACCGCGCGGCAGCGTCCGATAGTTACATTACACCACATGGCAGCGTCCGATAGTTACATTACACCACACGGCAGCGTTCGCAAGTTACATTGCATCGCACGGCAGTGTCCGATAGTCACATTACACCGCACGGCAGATTCCGATAGTCACATTACACCACACGGCAGCGTCTGATAGTCACATTACACCGCACGGCAGCGTCTGATAGTCACATTACACCGCACGGCAGCGTCTGATAGTTACATTACACCGCACGGCAGCGTCTGATAGTTACATTACACCGCACGGCAGCGTCTGATAGTCACATTACACCACACGGCAGCGTCCGATAGTTACATTACACTGCATGGCAGCGTCCGATAGTTACATTACACCCCACGTCAGCGTCCGATAGTTACATTACACCGCACGGCAGAGTCCGATAGTTACATTACACCGCACGGCAGCGTACAATAGTTGCATTACACCGCACGGCAGCATCCGATAGTCCCATTACACCGCACGGCAGCGTCTGATAGTCACATTACACCGCACGGCAGCGTACAATAGTTACATTACACCGCACGGCAGCATCCGATAGTCACATTACACCATACATCAGCGTCCGACAGTTACATTACACCACTCAGTAGTGTCCTAGTCACATTACACTACACGGCAGCGTCCGATAGTTACATTACACTGCACGGGAGTGTCCGATAGTTACATTACACCGAGCGGCAGCAGCCAATAGTTACATTACACTGCACGGCAGCGTCCGATAGTTACATTACACCGAGCGGCAGCAGCCAATAGTCACATTACACCGCAAGGTAGTGTCCAAATCACATTACACTACAAGGCAGTGTCCGATAGTTACATTACACCGCACAGCACCGTCCGATAGTTACAATACACCGCATGGCAGCGTCCGATAGTTACAATACACCGCACGGCAGCGGCCGATAGTTACAATACACCGCACAGTAGTGTCCGAGTCACATTACACTACACGGCAGTGTCCGATAGTTACATTACACCGCATGGCAGCGTCCGATAGTTACAATACACCGCACGGCAGCGGCCGATAGTTACAATACACTGCACAGTAGTGTCCGAGTCACATTACACTACAAGGCAGTGTCCGATAGTTACAATACACCGCACGGCAGTGTCCGATAGTTATATTACACCGCACGGCAGCGTCCGATAGTCACATTACACCACACGGCAGCGTCTGATAGTCACATTACACCACACGGCAGCGTCCGATAGTTACATTACACTGCACGGCAGTGTCCGATAGTTACATTACACCACACGGCAGCGTCTGATAGTCAAATTACACCGCAAGGTAGTGTCCATATACACACTGGCCGGAATTCAATTGATTATCATGCATGATGAATTAAAACAGTATGCCATTAAGGTCACAGAGCATGCACACATAACTTTAAGTGTGAGAAACTCCTGGGCATAGGGCTACAAAGCATATATTCCTTTGTACCTCAAACCGCAGCTGCAGAACATCTCACAGATCACACAGGCGGGGAGCACTGCACTGCAGTGTACTGTCCAGTGGGCGGGGCTTAGAACGACCCGGGGGTGTGGCTTCAGGCAACAGAGGCCAGGGCTCAGCACTGGAAGAACCAGGGGCCTGAGTAAGTTTATAAAGGTCCCCAAGAGACACAGCTTGGGATGGCATGTGAGAAGAACTTTGAGCAATCGTGGGCACAGCTGTAGATGCACCAGGAGGCGGAGCTTATCGCGATCTGGGGGAGGAGCTTATTTTGATCCTGGGTATGTGCTTCATTGGACAGTGACAGCTGCTGGCAGCTTCAGAGGGGATAGGCAGAGTTCTGTCTCTCCGTGACAGGAGTCGAGTGAGGGAATGCTATTGGTGATGACAGGAGAAAAGTTTTTTTTTTCCTGTCAACACTATCTGAACTGCAGGAGATCTGTGGGCCTATTTCCAGTGGGGGGCCTGGAGCTGCAGCTCCATCCGCCCCATCGTTAATCCGGCCCTGGCTTCTTGAGAGACACCTCCCTGCAGCAGTTACTAATTTTATGCCCCATAATAGTGCCCTAGTTTATTTTCTGAACCACAGTAGTGCCTTACCTAATGTTATGCCACATAGTAATGCCCTTGTTTATTTTATGAGACATCGTAGTTACCTAGTTTACATGACTTCACATTGTAGGGCTGCTAGTACACATTATGCCACACAGTACGCCCGCATAACATTATGACATACAGTGCCCCAGTTCATATTATGCTACATTACAGTATCCCCTGTTTATACTGTGCCACATTAAACTGCCCTCCAGTTCAAATTATGCCATGTTACAGTGGCCCAGTTCATATTATGCCACACTTTTCCATTCATATTGTGCTACATGAAAATGCCCCAGTTCTTATCATGTAACATTATAATGCCCTCCACATTACAATGAGCAGATTTAGATTATGCCACATTACAATGCTTTCCATGTCATATTGTGGCACATTACAATGGCATCCAGTTCAAATTATGCCACAATACAGCACCTACTTACCAGTATAAAATCCACTACACACTCCTCTCACTGAAAATGTTATGTCACATAATTCAGGCTGGGCAATGGATCAGACCCAATTGCTTAGCAGGCAAATCTGGGAAATTGCTATGGAACATTATATCCTGGGTTCATGCTCCCCTAAGCCTTTAGGCCCCATAGCAATGGCACCCCTTGCACCCACTATAGTTATGCCCATGATGGATACTTTAGTAGCTACAACTGTCTTTGCTGCATATGGCATGAGGGTACTCTTTACTCTATGCTTGCTGATTTGTTTTTGGTCAGGAATTAATTATGTATGTTGATGTCACTGTTTGGAAGCATTGTATGTGCTTTTGCAAAAATGACAGGCACATCTTCACACACACCCTCACTGTGTTATTATGTGGAATGGGCAAGGCTATTAAACTGATGGCAACATGGCCACTTTGTCTGCTGTGCATTTTTCCCATTCCATTTAGCCATGGAATCTCACAATCTTATGGTACATATTGAAACTTTTTATATTTACCTGTTAAACAATATGGCATTATTATCAGTTGGGGGAATATTTTTTATTTTATTTGACAAACTGCTAATTCACTCATGTGCATTGGAGACCCTAATCATTCACAGAAACACTTCTCTAAGTGTGCAAGCAGTGCAAACATGGCTATTATTAATCTGGCTGATACATATAACACCTCCTGCATTGAATGGAAAATGTTCCAAAATCAGACCCTATATATCAATATTCTCGATATCGATCAATTGCTGGTGTCCATCCCTAGTATAGCCCAGAAATCTGCACACCCCAACATTAGGATCACATAGCTCCCTCTTAATGCTGCTGTGCTTGGTGAGTATTTATGCAACCAACTATAAAACTAGGCTTTCTAGGCTTACCTTGTTCTTGAACCCTAGCATATCACCATGCTTCTTTATTTATTCTCCATTGGTCATTAACCCCATCCTTAATTCTTCCCTTCTTCTATTTCTTGCCTTACGGAGCAGATGAGCAGAAAAGTTGGATGTGAAGAAATTTTGGGATATGATCACAAACAATACGCTGCCTGTCAATGTCCCTCTGTGTCAGTGACTGGAAGTAGGTTTCAACCATTGTTGGTTTGCCACTTACAGTTAATGGTTTTGCCTTTGATGATGGAGATCCGATGGCTCTCCACCATCAATGGCTGTGAGGCAGAGATTTTATTTCTACCCAGAGCAGGGGGCTTAGCCCTTGCCCACTGGCATGCCTTTAGGCTGTGCAAACATTCCTGATTGGTACACTGCCAATGGTATGCTGTTGACTATTCCATGCTATCAATGTTAAGCACTGATGGCCCCATCAAAGCTGACCATCAATGGTTAACACACTGATGACCATCCCTAACTAGGAACATGGTACTGCCCCAAGATGACACAGCGCAGCAACTTGATCACAACCTATTACTTACAAAGGACCATAGGGTCTGGCATTCCCATCTTCTCCCTGTCTGCTGTACAATGTAAGAAATGTCAGGGCAACTGCTGTTAAATATTGCCCGCGTTATAAAAAAAATGTTCAGTTTAATCAGCATTAATAAATCCAATAATAAAGATGAGACCAATTAATTTATTTGACACACAACTGTTATTTTATCGATTAAGTTTAGTTGTTTGTTTTTTCAATCGATTTATTTAAAATAAGTAAGAAAGAAAAAAAAAAACTATGACAATATCTAGATTTGTCATTGTCCTTATTGATCATTTTAAATTCCAAAGGCAACAATATAACCTATTTTAATCTTCCAGATTCCAAAAATGTACCCTGAGAATTGTCCCATTATTATGAAAGTTGGGGTAAACAGGACCCCTCGTGTCACTCTACACAAGGGGAAGATTGTCCTTTTTGTGCAGCCTTCACTGGAGCTTATGGTGATCCTACCACATGACAGACCTCCTGACTCTTTCATCGTTCTACGTGCTGTAAGAGCAATACGATTACTATAAAATATATATCTCACTACCAGACAAATTGTCACATTTATTTACAGATATTGTACTTATTTTCATTTCTCAGGATGTTCAGATGAATATTCACATCAAAATGAAAGAAAATAGGCTAAAAACAGAGTCTGTGTTGCTCAGTAGGTGAGTAACTGATTCTTAAACAGAATGCTAACTCTCAACGTGTCACATAGAAAAATAAAGAGATTTCCATGTTAATGACATCCCCTCTGTTTCTAACAATTGTGTTTCGAGTATGCTGTCAAATATAATTAATGAAACTGAAAACATATACAGAGGGAATAGACTAATTTTAACTCACTGGCTCTTTCCTCAAAACCAATAAGATGTGTGAGCGAGAATAAAAAAAAAACCTTTTATGTATGTACAGAACTTTTTTTAATGAATTCCAGGGGCCCATCCATTTCAGTAGGATGAAACGAATGAGAAATGCGCTGTCTAATAATAAACAGATGCATTGAAGGTTGTATAGATGTGGGACAATAACAGCCAATTAATTATGCTGTTTTGGTGTTGTTGTTGTTGTTGTATTACTGTGGACATTTACATATATATGAAGGATGCGCTTATCTAAGTAAATGATCACTAAACCATTGGTTATGATGCTATACAGTATATCATAAGTATCAGAAATTAATTTTTTGTGTTTTCAGTGTTAATATACAAACCATTCCGTGCATTCCAATCAAGTTTAAGCAGCCATCTGACTTACTAGCCTGATTCAGGTGTGGTTGTAGAAGGCATAGTTGCTCCTTCCTTGGAAGGAGCAGCTGTGCTTACATATGGTATGCAGCCGGAGGTGTGTGGTATAAGTAGACGCCTCCTGCATGCATGAGTGATCCTCTGCTGCGAACGCAGCTGTGGATCAAGTGTGACACCATCGACCGGCTAAGTAACCCTGAGGTTAAGCAGCCGGCCGCAACAGCTCTGACGCTGAAGCAGGAAATCTCCATCAGAAGACGGAGACTTTTGCAGTCCCACAAAATGGAGGCAACACACCTCCATTTTGTGAACAGAGATGATCAATGCCCCCTCCCCACTCTCAAATGTCTGAAGACTGTCAATCACCTGATGTACACAGCCACTTTGCAAGCAATGATGCAGCACTCATACCGTGCATGTGCAGTACAGGTCCTGCGCATATGCAATCTACCAAACATCAATATATTACGTGCTTTTCTGAGGTCAGTCCACATTTGATTCACCCTAACACCCCTTCCACCTCCTCAGCTTTTACAAATTCAGGCCATAAGTAATGTTCCCAATTGTGTTTGTTGCCTCAGGAACGTGACCCTAACCCTGGAATCATCAGCAGTGAGCTCAGTTAAAGTAAGTTTCAGTTTATTTGAAAGTTGAGCCTCTCTCCCACTCTCTGGGATCCAGTACTTTGGATATCTGTAATCATGGCCATAACTAGGTGTGTGCAGAGGGGGCACCACACATAGCACTACAGAATAGGGGGTGCTGTTGGCGGCTCTTGTTAATGATTAGTTTTAATTACTTCCACTTGCAGCTTCCTCCTTTTTAAAGCCCAGCATCTCCTGACCACCGTTGTCTCCTACCCTGATCCATTCTGTCACTAATACCTATACAACATTCATGAACTCAACTTGAGATTCTTTATTATTTAGTCACACTGTCCTTTATTACAGTACATTTCAAGATGCTGACATACCCGTGATTCGAACCTATTGCCTGTCACATTGCAGTCAGACAATCTATTCATTGAGCTATCTGCCCTTGCATAGAAAGCTAGAGAATTCTAACTATTTGAAGCCTACCTTGTACTTTGTGAAAAAATGATCAACATTGTAGCTGAGCAGATCTATGTAGTGTGTGACTGCAAGAGTTTGGATGTGTGGTTGCACACTACATAGATCTGCTCAATTGCAATGCTGATTCTTTTTTTACAAAGTACCAGTAGTTTCATATAGTGATCATAGTTTATATGCAGGATCAAATAGCTCAATGAGTAGGGTGTTTGATTAGAATTAAACAGGGTATAGGTGTGATGAATGTGCATGAATGTGGTATAAAGATGATTTGTGTCCAAATCCTTTTTCTTGCAGTAGTCTATACATGTGTGTGTGTAATATAAATATAGTTCTCCAGAACATTAATTTATGGGAACAAAGTCTTTGTGTCCTCCCACAAAGAAGCAACTTTATCTCATTTTCATTCCGCAAAATGTATTTTCTTTGCACATACAGTACTGTATGCACCAAATTAAGTGTCAGTAAGGAACTCCTAGAGCTGCCCAACTTCTCCTACTGGGATTTGCAATCTGTAGCCCCCCACCCCTCTGCAGATGCCTCCATCTTTTCCATAACCTACAAGCATTTACCCCACAAACAATTACATACCAAGTAGGAGCTTCACATCATAGAAGAGTATTTGTGCATCAGGATTTTATTCAAATGACCCTTCAGAGCTTTTATATACACAGTATATATATATATATATATATATATATATATATATACACACAATAAGTGACGTTGTGGAAACATTTCACATAAATATCATTTTAATGACAAATAGGACCAAAACATGCATACTAGGAGGCATGTGCTTTTGTACGCTATGGCAGTTGCAAATGAAAATGTGTTATTTCCTGCTCATATTTTATTGTCATAATAAAGCCAATGCTTTAAACTTTCTTTAGTGTCTAAATTTTATTTTTCCTTTGTAGATGAGTAAACTTCAACAAGTCATAATCCCTTTTCTAGAGGAGGCTCTGCCTTTCCATTACAAAGGTGAGTATTAAAACCTTTTAAGGCAGTGCTGAAAAAAACCCTTGTAGTCACATATCCATGTAGACTAAAATATGATCCCTGGCAACCTGTGGAAGTCTTGTCTCCTTTTTATATTCACATACAGGTATGGGGATAAGGGGGTCTGCTGCAGTCATGGTCTGGCAGACCCCTTCCCTCTACCCAGTCAGACGGGGCAAGTGGACTCTAAGAAAAGCAGGCAGGGTTCTCAGTTCTCCCCACTGGTAAATGTATAAAGAGGGTCAACCTCTTTGCAGGACCGTATAGAAGGTCCACCCAACTATTCCTCAAGACCAGGGTTCACTTTATATTTGCTGGCAGCACTTCACTTTATACTTCACTTTGCCGGCAGGGTTCACTTTATATTTGTCCCTATTGTCACTTGTAATATAGCCATAGGGGGACTTACAATATGTTTGAAGCATGCAATGGCCCTTTGTATGCAGGGGTGTAGCAAGGGTGGCTCCGGTGGAGCGCAAGCTCTAGGTGCCAGCAAAGTTAGAGGGTGCATCGACGCCCCCCCTCCCCACTATGCTGTGGCGCAAACCGCTGTACAGGCAGCCGCAGAGCAGGAGGTGGAGGGGCACGGGGGCGCACACACTGACGCAGACACTGAGACTAGGTAGGGAGCAGGGCAGGCCACAGGTGACAGCAGGAGATACTGACATCCGGCTACATGCTGGAGCTCTGCCCATCATCTTTACATGGCTCACTGTATGCTTGTAGCTGTGCAGCAGGGTTACTTCTGTCATGCAGCCCCACTTTCTGCCTCCGATGCTACAGCACCTCCCTTTGTCTAACTAGGTTGCTGCAGCACCTCTCATTGCCCCAGTGGCTGCATAATCTCTCTCTGCCCCAGCTTTTGCAACATCTCTCTCTTTCTTGGAAGCTGCAGCACGTCTCTACTTCAGTTGCTGCAGCAGCTTTTCCCCCCAGGCTACTGCAGCACCTCTCTCTACATTGATTCTGCAGTACCTCTTTCTGCTCCAGCTGCTGCTGCAGCACCTCTCTCTGCCCCTCAGGCAATTATGGGATGTTATTTTCATTAAGGCATAGAGGGATTATCTGGTCTGGGATGGCAGTTCCATGGAATTGTTTTCATTAAGGCATTGGGAGTTTGGGAGAGGGTTCAGGTCTGTGTGGGGGCTCACATTTGGGGGATTATTTTCATTGAGGCATTAGGATATTTATCATATCTGGGGGGGTTCGTTTTTGGGCATTATTTTCAGTGGGAGATTGGAGGGGTTATCAGGTCTGTGGGAGGTCACATTTGAGGCATTATTTTCATTAAGGGATTGGGGGCTTGTGAGGTCATTTCAGTCGGGGCATATATAGTGTTTTTAATTTATTTTAATTAAACAAGTAAATAGTTAAATACTGCTACTTCCATAATGGCTCTAGTGTGGTGTAACGTGTACAAGGGGCTCTACCATGTCATACCATGTATAAGGGGCTCTATCATGGTTTAACGTGTATAAGCACCTTTACTATGATGTGACGTGTATAAGCAGCTCTACTGTGTGGCGTAACATGCATAAGCAATACTACTGTGTGGTGTAATGGGAATTGGTACTATTCTGTGCCCCCATCCCTTCTCCCATGAAGCCATGCCCCTATATTTTAGGTGCTCTCCTTTTGCACTCACTGTTCCTATTTTCAACATGGGGGCACCCAAAGGAAACTTTCACCCTATGCTCCACAAGGTCTAGAACTGGCCCTCTCACCAATTAAGGATTTTTTCTTTTCAAATGTAACATGTCACAACATGCTGGGGAGGCACCTAATTCAGTGCACAGGGGAGGGGGGTGCCAGAACATACCGGGCACCATAGCACCTTGCTACACCTCTGTTTGTATGGAGTCCAGGAGTAGGCCATGAATATGCAAGTGAAAACTCAGTTGGTTGATTGGCTGCCTCATAAATGTAATCTTTTTAATAATAAAAACAGTGAACTTTTATTTCAAACGAAAGTTATTGTTATGTTTTGATGCAATAGTGGCAGCCTCAGCCACTAGGCCATTTGTGCATTACAGGGCCTATGCTCTTGTATGTGTACAGCTCCACATGGTGGCCAAAGATCCCAAAGTGAGATAGAAATAAAGCACCATTTATTTGGTACATAGTAGTAGTCTGGACATTGATCAGATCTTGAGGCAACTGTGACTGCATTTGTCTCTATTTCTGCTCCACTGGCACCATCTACAAAATCTACAACAATACATACATAACAGCTGCCTTGTCCCTAGTGACACAATTCTTTTCCCACTTTCTGAAGGTTTGTCAGTTATTGCAAGATGGTGGGGACTGTATATTCTCCTCGGTCTCTTTTGTTCTCCTCTTTCGTCCCTGTTTTATGTCATATATGCGCCCTTAGTCTCCCTTTGCACATTTATTTCATGTTTCCTAATCCTTGTCTCTGTTTAGTACTGCATGATCCATATTTTCATCCCTTCCAGCTGGTTTCTTCAATCTCTATTCTGCTTTCTATGCATTTCTTCATCTGTTGTTAGAGAATATATAACCTGGGTCTTGGGTCCCCTAAGCCCTTGGGCCCCATAGCAATGGCACCATCTGCACCCAATATAATTATGCGGATTCCACCGTCATAATTTGAATCACTATGCTTTATTTTGTTTCCTGCCAATGTTGGGAGCATGGAACTGAAGCTTGTTGATAATACAGTGCTAAGTAATAATACATTATGATTATATAAAAGCCTCCAATCATAGAATGTGTTCATATTGGGTGGTCTTCAGGATGGCGGCGGACGGAATCCCGGCGACCGCCATACCGATGCCGGAATCCCGATCACCGGCATACCGACATCTTTTCTCCCTCTTGGGGGTCCACGACCCCCCTGGATGGAGAATAGATAGCGTGGCGCACGTAGCGCGCCACCATGCCTGCAAGGGGCTCATTTGTGCTCGCCCAGCTGTCGGTATGCCGGCGGTAGAGATTTCAGCGCTGGTATGCTGCTCGCAGGGATACCGACCGCCGGCAAACCATACTACACCATACATATTCTGTATATTGAAGAAAGTATGACATCAGCAGTCAGATGTGGAATTTAAATAAACAGGAAAGGAGAGGATATGAATGGAGCCACAATAAACACAACATAATCAACTTTATTATCTGTTGCCTGCCCCACTTCCTCTGGCTTCCTCTATGTTTTGTCTGTCTCACTTCTTTATCTGTATGATTTATTTCCTCCTTAATATGTGTGTCCATTTTGATTTCCAAGTTATCTGCTTCCCACTGCTCTTTATCATACAGTCTCTGCTAACAACTTTCCCCATGTATTGCTCATATGGGATCGGTATAAAATACCTCCAATCAAAATCCCTACGTTCAAAATCCCGACACCAATTGACTGATGGTCAAAATCCCGACAAGGTCAAAATCCCGACATGGACAAAATACCGACATTTAAAATACCGACAAGGTCAAAATACCGACATGTAAAATGCTGACAGGTCAAAATACCGACATGCGTTTTTGTTGTTTTTTTGTGTGTATGTCGACATAAGTCAACATGGACACCATATAAAGTGTACCGCGTCACCACGCATGGCTCGCTGCGCTCGCCATGCTGCGCTCAGCACACTATTATATTCCCCCTCCGGGTCCACTGAGATGGTAAAGTATGAACAAGTCGGTTTCAATGAAAAAAATCATGAAAAACTCATGTCGGTATTTTGACCTGTCGGCATTTTACATGTGTGGAGGTAAACTGACTGCATCCCGCTCATATGTCTTGTTACCCATAACTCTCTACATGTCACAAAAAGTGAAGAGTACTGCAGCCACATCAGAGCCCTAATCCCCACTTTTCCAACCATTGACATGATCTCTCCAACTGTTCTTACTGCTTTCAGTACATTACAGTACATTAAGAACCAGTAATAGAGCTGATTTAAGAAGGGCAAATCATTTTTTTTTAAAGCTGCATAGTGCCCACTGGTTTGGAGCGCCCAGTTTGGTCATCCAGTTTGATCCTCCTCCAGAAATTCCCTGTACACACAAAAGCCTTCAAGTAATGACCGTTCATTACAATCTCCTCACAAATATCCACAGGTAATTTGTGCTTTTCTTGTCATTTGTTTCACAGGTGTTCTAGGTTTCGGGTGGACATTACCGAACCTCCTACATCTACAAATAATAGATCATACCATTGATATATATGAGGTAAGCAATTAAACAAAAAATTATATTTTATTTACAGCAAATAATAACTTAATATTCTAAAATGGAAATGTAGAAATGAACATTATTGAATAATTCTGCTGCCATAATGTGTGGTCAGGTCAGCAATAAACTGTGACAATAACATGGGCAGACATCAGCATTACTTTATTCATTTCCAGTGTTATTTTGGCTTTCTTAGAGTCTTCAGTCAATGTGGTATCAATCTAAGCAACCTTGCTCATATACTGTACTTTATGAGCTCATACACATTATAATTACGTTATAAAGCAAAAACATAACTCACATATTATAGGGCTTATTCAGTGTTGGGAACAAAGCAACAAAAAAAAAAAAGATGTAACATTGTACTTGGCAAATCCATGCTTCACTGCAGGGGGGAATGTAAAATGTACAAAGAGATTTAGATTTGGGGGAGCGTATCCTAGCTCAAATCTAAATTGCAGTGAAAATAAAGCTGCCTAGGATAAGTAGGAAAATATGGAGGGGATTCAATTGCAGCTGAATGGGGCAATTGCCATTGCCATGGTGTTTAAACAGCGGCAACAGCAGCACGATTCGCCCCTTCATCTGGCCCAGTTCACCTAAAATTGGGGTAGCAAATACTTTTGAAGGAGATCCACCGCCATTAAGGGATATCGGTGGGTGTTGTGGAAATAAGGCTGGGTCAACAAGTTTTGCAACAACAAAGATATATAAAAACATAAATAAACATACAACATAATTAGCAAAAATGGATTACGTACTGTACCGTGGCTTGTCAAAATAGCTTATCACTGTAAGTGTGCCATTACAAATGCAAATGTAATCAATATCTCTTCCCAGCTAATCTGGTTACTACTAAGAGGTGGATCATATGACCTATAATGTATCAGTGCACTGATAAAAGAAATTTCCCATGCAGGGACAGTTGTAATGAAACTGGGGATATTTGTTCTTAACAGTCCCACAAAAGATAATGTAGACTGTCCCGATAGAGTGCTTATCCTAAGCATTAGATGGCAAATATACAGCGTTAAAAAACTGAAGAATAAAATGCTGGTAGCAATAAACCAGTATAAATGCTCAAATGTAGTGGTGGATTACACCAAGCTGACCGCCAGGATGTGTTTGCACAATTATTCGATGCAGGGTCGGCAGTATTAGATCGGAAGGAGCTGGCTGGGAGGCACTGGACGTCTCCGTTCTCCCCGATATGTGTGCAGCTACCACTTCCAATAGCCGCCCGACAAAATCCTGCCATGGAGGTGAGTCGCCGTCCGTATAAGAGCTGTCCCCGGAGATGGACGTGCAGTCACCAGTAGCCTCTGACGGGTTTCGCTCGTACTGGAGCTTTATGGAAGAGTTATCGATAAAGCTACAGTACGAGCGAAACCCGTCAGAGGCCACTGGTGACCGCACGTCCATCTCCGGGGACAGCTCTTATACAGACGGTAACTCACCTCCATGGCAGGATTTTGTTGGGCAGCTATTGGAAGTGGTAGCGGCACACACATCGGGGAGAACGGAGACGTCCGGTGCCTCCCAGCCAGCTCTTTCCGATTTAATACTGCTGACCCTGCATCGAATAATTGGTACGTTGGCAGTATGCTGGTACTTGTGGTTCTCCAAGGGCCAGTTTGCGGTGGGAGGCTTGCTGGGACTTGTAGTTCTTCTACAAAAAAAACTTTTTTTTACACAAGGCTATCAGCCCCCCATCTGCCACCCTTGGATGGGGGGGGGGGGCAGCCTCGGACTTCACCCTTGGCCCTTGGATGGCTGGAGGGGGGGACCCCTTGATTTAAGGGGTCCCCACTCCTCCAGGGTACCCTGGCCAGGGGTGACTAGTTAGTGATTTAATGCCAGGGCCACAGGGACCTATATAAAAGTGTCCCCCGGCTGTGGCATTATCTCTCTGACTAGTGGAGCCCGGTGCTGGTGTGAAAAATACGGGGGACCCCTATGTGTTTTGTCCCCTGTATTTTTGGCACCAGGACCAGGCGCAGAGCCCGGTGCTGGTTGTTAAAATACGGTGGATCCCCTGTCATTTCCCCCCTCCCTGTATTTTTACAACCAGGACCGGCTCAAAGAGCCCGGGGCTGGTTATGCTTAGGGAAGGGGACCCCACGCATTTTTTTTCTGAAATTTTAACCCATTCCCACCCCTTCTCACTGAAAAACATGCACTGATCTCTCCATATTATTTTAGTCAGTAAAAAAATAATAACATTCTTTAAAAAAAATCTATTAAATAATACTTGTGGCTCATAAATAGACAAACCAAGTAGATAATCACTTCTAATATAAATAGATATGCTACTAGGAATCAAAAAAAACACAAAAAAAACATATTTTTTTAAAAATTATTAGATCGCGACAGCAAAATGAGGCGGAATGAAATTGCCAAAATAACTGTCGAAAAGCACTGTTGTCGAATCAACATTCTTCAATTGAATATACTTTTGTCGAAAAGCCGCATTTTTACCATTGCAGACATGTCGAATTTGACAAATGTCGAATTGCAAAAAGTCGAATCTGAAACGGCAGTTTTTTTGTCGAAAAGTACTGTATTGCATTGTCGAATCCAATTAGACAGGTTTTTTTTTGTCGAAAATGCCCCGTTTTTCAACATTTGCAGCAATTCGACCGCAATTGCATATACCCCATATTGGTTTCTGGGTCAACAAGTTGCCAACAATTGAATACACTTCTATATCAGAATATTAGAAAACTAATAGTAGAAAATAACATATCAAGTCCAGCATGTCAAGGAAGGGATAAGGATGGTAGATCCACAGCCAACATACTGTATGAGCGTCATTTTATTTACATACTGTATGTACCAGATATCACAATCTCCCCAGACCAGTTTGAAAGGAGGCTCATGCCATTACTATGTGCTGTTATTAATGATTATAGTAATTGTTTTGAATGGCTACAAGTTGGTGTAACGTCTACCACTAGAAACATTCTTACACCTGGATGGGTGTGAACTGAAAGATCGACAGTCAATAGGTCCACATGCATTAGGTTGACAGTTACACAATGTCGACAGGTACAAAAGGTCGACAGATGAAAGGTGCTTAAGATCAACAGGTTCAAAGGTTAACATGCAAATGGTTAACACAAGTTTTTCAGTATTGTTTTCCTTTTATTCAACTTTTCCTTCATTTATCATCCACATGGACTATGACTGGGACTAGAAACCTGTGTGAGAGCAGCGGTAGTAGAGTGAGGCAACGTGCCTGAAGCATGGCGAGTGACGTGAGCCCATGAGAGTAACGTTTCCACTATTTGGGGTCATGTATGGTTAAACGTCAACCTTTTTTGTGTCAACGATTTCCATGTCAACCTTTTAACCCTGTCAACCTTTAGTACCTATCAACTTTTTGACCCTGTCTACCTAATGCATGTCAACGTAATGCATGTCGACCTATTCGTTGTCAATCTTTCAATACACACCCATCCAGTGGGTAAATTTACTAAGATGGGAGTTCTATTTAAGATGGGATGTTGCCCATAGCAACCAATCAGATTCTACTTCTCATTTATCTAGCACCTTCTAGAAGATAATACCTGCAATCTGATTGGTTGCTATGGGCAACATCCCATCTTAAATATAACCCCTATCTTAGTAAATTTACCCCCAGGTGTAAGAACTTGTAGCCATTCCAAACTATAACAGCACATAGTATTGGCATCAGCCGCCTTTCAAACTGGTCTGGGGAGATTGTGACATTTGGCACATATAGTATGTAAATAAAAGGATTCTCATATATCTACCTATTTGACATATAGGAAATGATACATTATTAACAACTCCAGGAAATATCTATTTTGGTTAATAATTTATTTCTTTTCTCTAGGGATATGCTGTTATATCCGGAAACCTTCAACTTCCTATGTAAAATATAATTCAGTGGACAAATCCAAATAAACAAATGTTTCATTTGCACCAATGATATATGTGTATCAGTATTCTTCATTAGAAGCAAATGTTGTGCATTTGGATAAATGTTTCCTTTATTCCCCCTCCTCTCCTCTTATCCTCTCCTGTCTACTAAAGTGGGAGGAGTTCAGGGTGCAGCACCTGAAGGTGGAGGGATGTGGAACATTCATCAGTACTTGAGTTAATTCTTTTGATCTAAGAAAACTATTTTTTCTAACATAAACAAAATGTAAAATCAATAAAGTTGAAGGTCCTCAAATCATATTAAAACACAATCTTTACATGAACTAAAATACATTTTGTTAATGTAAAATATACTGTACAGATTCAAAGGTTATATGTAAGAGTTCATTATAAAGAGAAAATATAAATAAACAGATATTCATTCAATGTAATATTGAAAAAAAAAACAATGTTAAAATAATCAGAATTTTTTTTTAATTGCCTGGTTTTAACTGGATAAAGGTTTGCTGGGCGGAACATTTTACTTTTTTTTAACCCCCTTAGGAGTTGAATTTTGAAAAATACCTTCTTAGTGGGTGGCTTCAAATAACTGTTTCCAGACAAGCCAGCAGGTGCACAGGGAGAGTTCACCAACTGTCACATTTTCCAGAGCATACTATACTTTTGCATTACTTGTTTTTTGAATCAGCATTTTTTCCCTGGGATACTTATTTTTTATTCTTGAAGAAATGTGTGAAATACGTAAATTGTTAAGAAGTGTGGTAAATGTTGCACGTTTTCTTTTTTTTTTTTTTAAGAATTTGTAGTTGATGCAACCTTGCAGATCACTAAAGCTGGGCATACGCTATACAATTATTTGGCAAATCATCATACAAATTGGTAAAATCCATGAGTTAACCAATTTGTGTGAACAACAGATTTTGTCCATTTTCTAGTGTTTGGAAGCAAATGGTCATTTGTCATTGGCTCTCATCCATTACTAGATTTTCATTTCAACCAGCCGGATCTGGCAGATAATCCGCCAGATAATTGTATAGTGTATGCCCAGTTTGAGTTAATTTGATATATTTGTGTAATAAATAACTTCCTTCCTCTCAGGCTCCGGAGTAGCTGGCACAAACAAAACATGAAGGGAAATATTCTTTGTACATTGCGCAATATGAGTCATCCTTAACATTTCATCGTTGATCCAAAATAAGTAATGTAGATGGTGGTATAAATGCTTAATATTAAACCTGATCCACAACAGGAACTAGTGAGTGTGCTTCTTTAATCTGCAGCTATGTCGTCAGCTTCTCTCTATGTCCTTTGATTTGCATGTTACTCATTTCATGTAATTATTTTACTATTAAAAGAGGTTTAGGTATTCATCTAAAGTTACAGGATGAGACAAGATTTACAGCATAGTAGTTTCCATAGTCTAGACAAGTCTTCGGATGCACCATCAGATGTTGGTGAACACCTGCTTTCTGTTAGTAGCCACAGCAGAATAATGTCCTTGCAGCAGCACAATCCCGATATTCTGTTTTTAATAAAACTCGCTAAAAGAATAAAATGATACAAGAAATAAAGGAGCTGGTAGATACTTGTACTATATCAAGAGATTCCATTTTCAACAATTATAAAAATTTAATAAACTCAGATCATAGGCCATATTCAACTGGACTCAGTAATTAACCACAGGCTAATTAGCCTGCCGGGGCTATTCAGTTACTCCCTGTGATAAGTTTGCACATTGATTTCTGTACATGCCCGAGGGAGGCTTGAAGATAAATTTGCAGCAAGTGCCCTTAGCACGGGTGCCGCAAATGGATCCTAAACCATAGCACCGGTAATTTTTCCTGAACCTAATTGTTAACGTGCATTAACGGCAAATTTACTGCGCAATTGAAAGGGTCTGTAGTTGAATGGCCTCAGGTGTAAAAGCCAGAGGCTACCACCCTTTATTCCACATGGTAAATTGCTGAGGCTAATTAAAACCAGACCAATATTGGAAGCTGACATTTCACTTTCTGGGAGCACTTGAATAATCATTTATTTGATTGTTTTTGCACCCTTGCGTACAGGCAGAAAAGAGAAATACACAAATATTGGAAGCACTACAGTAAATCCGTCATATTAGAAATTACACCATTTATAATTCAGAGGATTTATTATAGAGCTGTGGTTGATATTTCTCAGAGTCTCATGTTAGTCTCTGGTAGTTCATATTAACGAATTAGCGATATTAGATTTTTTATTTGGTCTGTCAGACAAATGTATACTAAGTATCTATTCATACTGTATATGATCAGTAAGATCTATTGTACTTGTTGATGAAAGCACACTGGTACCTTTCAGCGGTTGGTCATATATTGTGTTTTTTTCATCACAAGTGGTTCCTTATAAGTGGCTATGAGAAACTGTATTTGAAAACCCATGCAGTCATATGGATCATTCTGCTTATACCAATGCAGGGAAATGACACTGATGATCGCATTTACATGCATAAAACAGCTACATATTGTGGTAAGGCGCATACAGGGAACTTTCTAGACTCTTCAGGGAGTCAGGGAGATTGCTACAATTTCAGGTAGTCTCCCTGACATTCAGGGAGTGTTGGCAAGTACTGTATACAGTAACACAAGCATGTACAGGCCGCATACAGAAAGAAGAAACACTCTAAAGAGGAGAAAAGGTGAAATTGTCCCAAAACGCACAATAGTAAAGATGAAAAGTAATGCAAAGTAAAATCTTTATATTGTAATAAAATCAAGCGCTGATAAGAGAAGTAAAAGGAGAGAAATGGAGTAAGAGAGATTGAATAAGAGAAAGTCTGCATCAAGAACAATCTAGTTAAGTCAGGGCAGTCTTTATGTATGGGCTCAATGGGCAGTTGCCCAAGGGCCCCAGGAGTAGAAGGGCCCTAGGCTGATAGCTGAGGGTTCCCTTTTTCCAGGGGTACCAGAATTTTGAAAATAGACCCTGGGGAACCGGAGACATCCGACTTCAAAGCAGTGGTCCCCATTCAAGCCTGTTAATTGCTTTTCCCATACAGATATCTTGGGTTGTGTATGACTTAGGAGTTTTCTGAGGGGATACTCCAAAAGCTAAGACTCTCTCCTGTTGGTGAACACTAGCAGCTTGTATCTACTATGCCCAGAACCAGAGATATCAGCCTTCTAGGAGCTAGTCCCCTGCTCCAGCTCCACACACCTGGTATGCAAGTTTATATTTTTATCGGTGGATTGCTTTGGCTCCTGAACTCTGATTGCCAAGTCCCCAGAACCTCCTGAAAGGTGGTCCTCCCTAGTTTTTTGTATCCCATTAAAAGCTAAAAAAATCTATTTCCAGGAACAGGAGATATCTGCAGTCAAACAAGCTGCCCTCCCACCAGAAAATTATTAATGTTAAGACCACTCCACTATCCACCCCTCCCCTGCGTATTAAACATCCCCTACCATCCTTGAAGTCATGTACCAGGGTTCCTTCATTCAGCCCAATCGGTTGTGCAAAAAAGAAAAGAGAAAAAGAGCTATGTATTCCTTTTAAAATGGCTTATTTTGGTAAAAATGCATTTTATGTGCAGCCGTGCTAGAGTATGTTCCCTCAGTGCACGTGGTAAGTACACACAATCACCATTTTATAGAAATTGGATCTTTCAGTATCTTCTGCCAAATTCATGTTTAACTTGCAACACAAGCTGTAGTCAAGTTATGTTACTGTAGACATGTTCAGTTCTGTTTATTGCCTCAGGAACACATCCTTATCTTAGGAAACTTCAGCAAGTAGTTCAGTAACTATAAGGTCCAATTTGAAAGGAAACTAAACCGGAGATACAAGTTTCTTTATATCAGTCAGCTGCTTGTCACACCTAGGCTAAGAGACTTTTACCGTGTAGACAGGATTGGCACATAGAGGACAGCAAACAATGAAGCAACCCTGACTGAGTCTCATCAAGAAGTAGCACAAACACTTTTGTGGTTAAAAATTGGTCACAGCATTGAGTACATAAATAGAGAAAGTACAGTAGTTGGCATACAGTAACATACATATAACTCTGGAGGTCTGCGTTTGACTACCATCATGAACAACACCCCAGCCTTCTACTAACACCATCATCTCAATCTATACCATCGGATCGGATGGATCTATTTCCTATACTACCATTTTTGTCTCTGGGGCTATCTTTTTCTAAACCACCAGGTTTACAGATAATTAGATATGTGCGGAGGACACTTTTTGGATTTTGTGTTTTGGTTTTGGATCTGGATCCCCGCTCGTGTTTTGGATTTGGATTGGTTTTGTCAAAACCACCCTATCGGATTTTGGTTTTGGATCTGGATGATTTTTGACCCCCCCCCCATAAAAACAGCAAAAATCACAGAATTTGGGGGTAATTTTGATCCTACGGTGTTATTAACCTCAATAACATTCATTTCCACTTATTTACAGTCTATACTGAACACCACACACTATTGTTTTAAGGCCAAAAGGTTGCACCGAGGTAGCTGGATGACTAAGCTAAGCGACACAAGTGGGGGTCACAAACACGTGGCTCATCTAAGGAGTGGCACTGCAGTGGCAGACAGGATAGCAGTTTAAAAAAATAGGCCCCAAAGAGCACACAATGCAAACAAAAAAAGAGGTGCACAGAGTTTGCTAGATGACTAAGGTAAGCGACAGAAGTGGGCGGCACAAACACCTGGCCCATCTAGGAGTGGCACTACAGTAGCAGATAGGATGGCAGCTTTAGAAACTAGACCCCAAAGAGCACATAATGCAAAGAAAAAATAAGACGTGGAAGATGGAATTGTCTTTTTGGCCCTTCCACCCACCCTTATGTTGTATAAACAGGACATGCACACTTTAACAAACCAATCATTTCAGCGACAGGGTCTGCAACACAACTGTGACAGAAATGATTGGTTTGTTTGGGCCCCCACAAAAAGAAGAAGCAATTAATCCTTTTCCTCGCAGCCCCAGTTGCGGGAGAAAATGACGGAGGAGCTGTTGACAGGTCATGTTCCGCTTGAGTTGACAATTTTGTCACCAGCAGGTCTTTGCACCTCTGAAGACTTGTGTCTTCTGGAAAGAGAGATACAATGTAGGCTTTAAACCTAGGATCGAGCATGGTGGCCAAAATGCAGTGCTCTGATTTCAACAGATTGACCACCCTTGAATCCTGGCAAAGCAAATTAAGGGCTTCATCCACACATCCCACATACTTAGCAGAATCGCTCCATCTTAGCTCCTCCTTCAATTTCTACAGCTGCTTCTGCCAAAGCCTGATGAGGAGAATGACCTGACTCAAGCTGGCAGTGTCTGAACTGACTTCATGTGCAGCAAGTTTGAAGGGTTGGAGAACCTTGCACAACACAGAAATCATTCTCCACTGTGCTTGAGTCAGGTGCATTCCCCCTCCTTAGCCTATATCGTAGGTGGATGTATAGGCTTGAATAGCCTTTTGCTGCTGCTCCATCCTCTGAAGCATATAGTGTGTTGAATTCCACCTTGTTACCACTTCCTGCTGCAGGTGATGGCAGGGCAGGTTCAGGAATGTTTTCTACACTCCAGTCTTCGGCACGCAGTTGCTGAATGTTAAAATTGGCCCGCAATTTTTCGGGTCACTGACAGCATCTCCTGCACCCCCCTGTCATATTTCAAAAAAATTCTGCACCACCAAATTAAATGTATGTTCAAAACATGGGACATGCTGGAATTTGCCCAGATGTAAGGCATGCATAATATTGGCAGCATTGTCTGATATCACAAATCCCCAGGAGCATCTAAGTGGGTTAAGCCATTCTGTGATGATGTCCCTCAGTTTCTGTATGAGGTTGTCAGTGGTGTGCCTCTTATGGAAAGAAACTGGTGATACACAGTGTAGCCTGTCTATGAACGAGTTGGTGTTTGTGAGATGCTGCTATTGGTGCTGCTGCTGTTGTTGCTGCGGGAGGTAATACATCTACCCAGTGGGCTGTCACAGTCATTTAGTCCTTAGTTTGCCCTGCTCCACTTGTCCACATGTCCGTGGTTAAGTGGACACTGGGTACAACCGCATTTTTCAGGACACTGAGGACACTTTTCTTAATGTTCCTGTACAGTCTGGGAATCGCTTACCTAGTGAAGTGGAATCTATACAGGATTTGGTACCGGAGACACAGTACGTCAATCAACTGTCTAATTCCAACTGCACCAATGGCAGATACTGTACACACGTCTAACCAGTGGCATAAGTATGTCCCAGTTGCCCGAAGGCAAGAAAAATATTGGTGACCCGCCCTATATATATATATATATATATATACACACACATATTTGCAATATGTCAGGCAAAGAGTGTGTTTCATATATGGCAGAGTGTACCTCTTCCCCAGGGAGCTTACTACCATGTATTCATTGTAGTGCACCTTCTCAGGCTAGCGGGGCTGATCCAGCATGGCTGGATTTCCTCAAAGAAATATTTCTAATACATTGTCCCTCAATTAGAATGAGATGCAATACTTAAGACAGTCTGTGGGTAAGATTATGAACAGAGACTCAGTCCCCAAACAAGCGTCTCTGTCCCTTGCCATTTGTCCACAAAATCGAACTCTAGCCCATATCCTGCAGTTTTACTCTGACGCTGAGGGGTCAGACATGGAGGAGGGGGACGTGGATTCAGAAGGGGGGATGCTGCTCTGTCACAGGGAATAGAGGCTCTTATAGCAGCTATCAGAGACCTTCTGCAAATTCCTAAAAAAAGTGGCAGAGGAGTGTGAGGAATCATTTTAATGTAAAAAAGAAGTCCTCAGTCACTTTTCCTGTGTCAAAGTAATTGAATACCCTGTTTGAAGAACCATGGGTTAATCCTGAGAAGAAATTTCAGATCCCTAAAAAGTTAATCTCATCTATTCATTTTCCTCCTAACGATAGGAAAAAATAAGAAAATCCACCGATAGTGGATGCATCAGTCTCTAGGCTGTCACGGAAAATTGTGTTGCCTGTCCCTGGTGCAGCTTCCCTGAAAGACACGGCTGATCGCAAGATTGAGACTACACTCAAATTCTTGTACACGGCTGTTGGGGTGGCCCAGAGACCCACTATAGCATGTGCGTGGATTACTAAAGCCATTGCTAGATGTTCAGGTAACTAATTGAGGGGTTGGATTCCTTATCTAGGGTGGAGACTATTTTACTCCTGCAACATATACAGGACTCTGCGAACTTTATGGTGGAAGCCATAAAAGAAGTGGGTTTGCTTAATGCATGCACCACGGCTATGGCAGTGTCAGCACGCAGGGGCTTATGGTTATGCCAGTGGACTGCAGACGCGGACTCCAGGAGAGGCTTTATTTGGAGACGATCGAGACAAATGGGTCTCTAAAGCTACTGTGGGTATCTTCCTTCTGCAGCTCCCCCAACTAGGAAGACCTACTCAGGACCTACTCTACAGTCCTTTTGGACTGCCAAGTTTAAGGGCAAAAGCCAGAGGATCCTCTACAGCCACCAGATATGCAAGATGTAAATCACGCAAACCAGCAACTGCCGGTTCTCAGGAACAGAGCTCCAGCTCTGCTTCCGCAAAGCCTTCAGTATAATGGTGGACCACGATGCCTGGAAGACTGGCAGGTGAGAGCCAGACTAAAAAATAACAGTAACATCTGGACAACATCATGCATGGATCCCTGGGTCATTGATCTTATTTCCCAGGGTTACAGACTGGAGTTTCAGGAACTCCAACCTCACAGATTCTTCAAATCAGGCTTACCAGTTTCACAGGAGGCAAGTATAACCTTACAGGATGCCATTCAAAAACTGGTAAAGAAGCAGGTCATTGTTCCAGTTCCACCTCATCTCCAAAACAAGGGGTATTATTCAAACTTGTTTGTAGTGCTGAAACCAGACGGTTCGGTAAGGCCGAAATAATTGAACCCGTACTTACGAGTGTTTAAGTTAAAGATCTCTCTGAGAGAGGTGATCTCAGGTCTGGAGGAGGGGGAATTCCTAGTGTCTCTGGATACCTTCACATTCTGATCTGGCCAGCTTTATCTGTGGTTTGCACTGCAGGACTGTCACTACCAGTTCCAGGACCTACCTTTTGGTCTCTCCACGGCACCGATGGTGTACACCAAGGTGATGGCAGAGATGATGTTTCTCCTTCGCAAGCAGAGAGCGAACATAATTCCATACTTGGATGATCTTCTGATAAAGGCTCTGTCCAGGGAGAGGTTGTTGTACAGCATTGGGCTCACAACTCAACTACTCCTGGATCATGGCTGGATTCTGAATCTTCCGAAATCTCACTTAGAGCCAACTCGGAGGCTCCCATTTCTGGGAATGATTCAGGACACACAGTCGCAGAAAGTTTTTCTTCCATTGGGAAAAGCATTGGTTATCCAGGCAATGGTTCAGGATGTCCTGAAACCAACCCAAATATTGCTGCACATATGCATTTGCCTTCTGGGAAAAATAGTGGCCTGTTACAAGGCTCTTCAGTACGGAAGGTTTCATGCACGACCCTTCCAGCTCGTTCTGTTGGACAAATGCTCTGGATCACATCTTCACATGTACCAGAGGATCCATCTGTCACCAAAGGCCAGGATCTCCCTATTGTGGTGGCAACAGACTTCTCTCCTGATCATGGGCCGACGGTTCGGGATTCAAATTTGGATTCTGCTAACCACGGACGCAAGCCTCAGAGGTTGTGGAGCAGTCACCCAGGGGGTGCAGTTTCAAGGAAGATGGTCCAGTCAAGAAGTCATCCTTCCAATCAACATTATGGAACTCAGGGCTATATTCAACGCCATTCTGCAGGTCTCATATCTTCTTCATGATTGAGCCATTCAGATCCAGTCAGACAATGTGACTGCAGCAACGAACATAAACCGACAGGGCGGAACGAAAAGCAGAGCAGCAATGTCAGAGGTGTCAAGAATTCTCCTCTGGGCAGAAAAATATGCTGCAGCAATGTCAGCGGTCTTCATTCTGGGAGTAGACAACTGTGAAGCAGACTTCCTCAGCAGACATGACCTGCACCCGAGGGAGTGGGGCCTTCAACTGGAGGTGTTCAGATGCTTGACAAGTCAATGGGAATATCCACAGATCGACATGATGGCCTCTCGTTTCAACAAGAAGCTCAAGCGGTATTGTTTCAGAATAAGAGACCCTCAGGCAGTGGCAGTAGACGCTCTGATGACTCCATGGGTATATCATATGGTGTATGTGTTTCCTCCACTTCCTCTGATCCCAAGAATTCTAAAAATAATAAAAAGGGAAAAGGTTCAAGCAATTCTCATTGCTCTGGACTGGCCAAGAAGGGCCTGATACGTGGACCTACTGTAGATGCTCCTCGAAGATCCGTGGCCTCTGCCTCTTTGCGAGAATCTTCTGCAACAGGGTCCGTTCGTCTATCAAGACTTACCACAGCTATGTTTGACATCATGGAAGTGGAACGGCTGATTCTTGCTGGGAGAGGCATACTGACAAAGTCATCCCAACTATGATTCAAGCCAGGAAGGAGGTAACGTCTAAACATTAACACTGTATTTGGAAGAAATACGTCTCTTGGTGTGAGAGCAGACAATATTCTGCGGCGGGATTACATCTTGGACTTTTCCTGCTTTTTCTGCAATCGGGTGTGGGTGTGGATGTGGATGTGACGTCAGGGCTCAATAACAGTCCAGATTTTGGCATTGTCCATTTTCTTTCAGAAACAATTGGCTTCTCTTCCTGAGGTCCAGTCGTTCTTGAAAGGAGTTCTGCAAATCTAACCTCCTGTTGTGCCTCCTACGGCACCTTAGTATCTCAATTTGGTGCTGCAGTTCCTACAATCAGACTGGTTTGAACCATTACAGGAGGTAGAGGATAATTATCTTACTTGGAAGACAGTCACACTGTTGGCCTTGGATTTAGCGAGATGTTTGTCGGAGCTAGGAGCGTTGTCTCACAAGAACCTCTAATTAATATTCTATGAGAACAGAGCTGAACTCAGGACTCATCAGCAATTCCTTCCTAAGGTAGTGTGCGCATTTCACATCAACCAACCTATTGTGGTTCGGGCTGTTACGGACACCTCTGCTACTCCAAAGTCTTTGGATGTTTTGAGGGCTTTGAAGGTGTATGTAAAGAGGACAGCTTGTCTCAGGAAATCTGACTCGCTGTTCATTCTCTATGATCCCAATAAGATTGGGTGTCTTTCAAAGCAGTCAATTGCACGCTGGATCAGGCTCACTATCCAGCATGCTTATTCCACGGCAGGCTTGCCAGTTCCAAAATCTGTTCAGGCCCACTCGACTAGGTCAGTGGGTTCTTCTTGGGCAGCTGCCCGGGGTGTCTCGGCTTTACAGCTCTGCAGAGCAGCTACTTGGTTAGGTTCGAAAACGTTTGCAAAGTTTGATACTTTGGCCTCTGACGACCTTCAGTTTGGTAAATCAGTTCTGCAGGAACCTCAGCACTCTCCTACCTGGTTTGGGAGCTTTGGTACTTCCCCATGGTACTAAATGGAACCCCTGTATCCTCTAGGACGTAAGAGAAAATAGGATTTGAATTACCTACCAGGAAAACCTTTCCTCATAGTCTGTAGAGGATACTGGGTGCCCGCCCTGTGCTTCATTCTTCCTGCAATGTTACTTGGTTAAGTATTGTTTGATTCTGCTGTTGCTGTTCCTGTTTCAAGTTTGATTAGCATGGCTTTCCTCTTGTTTATGTGTGCTGGTTCGGAATCTAACCACTATCCTTATCTATCCTTCTCTCAAAGTATGTCCATCTCCTCTGGCAAAGTTTGGTAGACTGAGTCTGGTAGGAAGGGCATACAGGTAGGAACCAGCCTACACTATCAGATTCCTAAAGTGCCTATGGCTCCTAGTGGACCCGTCTATACACCATGGTACTAAATAGAACCCCAATATCCTCTACGGACTACGAGAAAAAGATTTACCGGTAGGTAATTAATATCCTATTTTTTCCTGTGCTTTAACAACCTTAAATTTTTTTATTTTTCGAGAGGGAGGAGGGCTTCCATCCTGATGAGAAGCTAAGCCACCAGTCATGAACATAGGCCAACGCCTTAGCCTTTCTATGCCACTTCGTGTCGTGAATGGCATATTGCCAATTTTACGTTTCTCGTTAGATAATTTCTTTTTTTTATGATTATTAATATTAGCTTCTTGGATTTTACATGCCCTCTATGACATTGGACATCAGCTTTAGCAGATGACGTTGATGGAATTGCATCGTCAATGTCATGACTGGTGGCAGCAGCAACTTCAGCTCTAGTACTAGGAACTTCCAAATGGTTGTTCTCCATTTCACAGGACAGCACCCCTTCATTCTTACAGCACACAGATCAGTGCCCCTTTATTTTCACAGCACTCCTGTATTCTTACAGCATACGGGACCAGTGTGCTTTAATATGAACAACAGAAGCACCCCTGAATTTTTACAGCATAAAGGGCCAGTGTAATGTTATTTTAACAACAGCACCCCTATACTTTTATAGCATACAGGACCAGTGTTCTTTTATTTGAACAACATAAGCACCCCTGAATTATTACAGCATACAGGGCCAGTGTAATGTTATTTTAAGAGCATCACCCCTATATTTGTACAGCATACATGAGGACAGTGACCCTGCCCCTGTACAACACAATGACAGCCAGTGTTTGGTTTTTCTTTGAACCGAACCCACTCATCTCTACAGAGAATGGGTAAATAACATAGCAAAAAAGGGTTCTTTTCAGACAGGAAAGATGCATCATAGTAACTAAACAGCATCTAGCTATCATTTATCTAAGAAAGTCTATAAAATTATTGGTTGCTATTAGTGATGAGCGGGTTCGGTTCCTCGGAATACGAACCACCCCGAACTTCACCCATTTTACACGGATCCGAGGAAGACTCAGATCCTCCCGCCTTGCTAGGTTAACCCGAGCACACCCGAACGTCATCATCCCGCTGTCGGATTCTCGCGAGATTTTCTATATAAGGAGCCGCGCGTCGCCGCCATTATCACTCGTGCATTGGAGATGATAGGGAGAGGACGTGCAGCATTCTCTCAGTTTCTGTGTTCAGTGTGCTGCAAATATCTGTGCTCAGTGTGCTGCAAATATCTGTGCTCAGTGTGCTTGCAAATATCTGTGATCAGTGTGTTGAAAATATCTACGTTCTCTGCTTGAAAAATGCTCCATATCTGTGCTGCATTGTAGTATATAGTAGACAGTGCAGAATTTTGCTGACCAGTGACCACCAGTATTATATAGCAGTATGGTACAGTAGTCCACTGCTCTACCTACCTCTGTGTCGTCAAGTATACTATCCATCCATACCTGTGGTGCATTTTAGTTGTGCGCTGTATATATAGTAGGAGGACAGTGCAGACTTTTGCTGACAACCAGTATATAATATATAGCAGTACGGTACAGTAGTCCACTGCTCTACCTACCTCTGTGTCCTCAAGTGTACCATCCATCCATACCTGTTGTGCATTTTAGTTGTGCGCAGTATATATAGTAGGAGGACAGTGCAGAATTTTGCTGACCAATAGTATATAATATATAGCAGTACGGTACAGTAGGCCACTGCTCTACCTACCTCTGTGTCATCAAGTATACTATCCATCCATACCTGTGGTGCATTTTAGTTGTGCCCAGTATATATAGTAGGAGGACAGTGCAGAATTTTGCTGACCACCAGTATATAATATATAGCAGTACAGTACAGTGTGCCACTACTCTACCTACCTCTGTGTCGTCAAGTATACTATCCATCCATACCTGTGGTGCATTTTAGTTGTGTGCAGTATATATAGGAGGAGGACAGTGCAGAATTTTGCTGACTACCAGTATATTATATGTATATAGCAGTACGGTACAGTAGTCCAATGCTCTACCTACCTCTGTGTCATCAAGTATACTATACATTCATACCTGTGGTGCATTTTAGTTGTGTGCAGTATATATAGTAGGAGGACAGTGCAGAATTTTGCTGACCACCAGAATATAATATATAGCAGTACAGTACAGTAGGCCACTACTCTACCTACCTCTGTGTCATCAAGTATACTATCCATCCATACCTGTGTTGCATTTTAGTTGTGCGCAGTACATATAGTAGGAGGACAGTGCAGAATTTTGCTGACCACCAGTATATTATATGTATACAGCAGTATGGTACAGTAGTCCACTGCTCTACCTACCTCTGTGTCATCAAGTATACTATCCATCCATACCTGTGATGCATTTTAGTTGTGTGCAGTATATATAGTAGGAGGACAGTGCAGAATTTTGCTGACCACCAGAATATAATATATAGCAGTACGGTACAGTAGGCCACTACTCTACCTACCTCTGTGTCGTCAAGTATACTATCCATCCATACCTGTGTTGCATTTTAGTTGTGCGCAGTACATATAGTAGGAGGACAGTGCAGAATTTTGCTGACCACCAGTATATAATATATAGCAGTGCAGTACAGTGTGCCACTACTCTACCTACCTCTGTGTCGTCAAGTATACTATCCATCCATACCTGTGGTGCATTTTAGTTGTGTGCAGTATATATAGGAGGAGGACAGTGCAGAATTTTGCTGACTACCAGTATATTATATGTATATAGCAGTACGGTACAGTAGTCCAATGCTCTACCTACCTCTGTGTCATCAAGTATACTATACATTCATACCTGTGGTGCATTTTAGTTGTGTGCAGTATATATAGTAGGAGAACAGTGCAGAATTTTGCTGACCACCAGAATATAATATATAGCAGTACGGTACAGTAGGCCACTACTCTACCTACCTCTGTGTCGTCAAGTATACTATCCATCTATACCTGTGTTGCATTTTAGTTGTGCGCAGTACATATAGTAGGAGGACAGTGCAGAATTTTGCTGACCACCAGTATATTATATGTATACAGCAGTATGGTACAGTAGTCCACTGCTCTACCTACCTCTGTGTCATCAAGTATACTATCCATCCATACCTGTGATGCATTTTAGTTGTGTGCAGTATATATAGTAGGAGGACAGTGCAGAATTTTGCTGACCACCAGAATATAATATATAGCAGTACGGTACAGTAGGCCACTACTCTACCTACCTCTGTGTCGTCAAGTATACTATCCATCCATACCTGTGTTGCATTTTAGTTGTGCGCAGTACATATAGTAGGAGGACAGTGCAGAATATTGCTGACCACCAGTATATAATATATAGCAGTGCAGTACAGTGTGCCACTACTCTACCTACCTCTGTGTCGTCAAGTATACTATCCATCCATACCTGTGGTGCAATTTAGTTGTGCGCAGTATATATAGTAGGAGTACAGTGCAGAATTTTGCTCACTACCAGTATATTATATGTATATAGCAGTACGGTACAGTAGTCCACTGCTCTACCTACCTCTGTGTCATCAAGTATACTATCCATCCATACCTGTGGTGCATTTTAGTTGTGCGCAGTATATATAGTAGGAGGACAGTGCAGAATTTGCTGACCACCAGAATATAATATATAGCAGTACGGTACAGTAGGCAACTACTCTACCTACCTCTGTGTCGTCAAGCATACTATCCATCCATATCTGTGTTGCATTTTAGTTGTGCGCAGTACATATAGTAGGAGGACAGTGCAGAATTTTGCTGACCACCAGTATATAATATATAGCAGTACGGTACAGTAGTCCACTGCTCTACCTACCCCTGTGTCATCAAATATACTATCCATCCATACCTGTGGTGCATTTTAGTTGTGCGCAGTATATATAGTAGGTGGACAGTGCAGAATTTTGCTGACCACCAGTATATAATATATAGCAGTACGGTACAGTAGGCAACTGCTCTACCTACCTCTGTGTCATCAAGTATACTATCCATCCATACCTGTGTTGCATTTTAGTTGTGCGCAGTACATATAGTAGGAGGACAGTGCAGAATTTTGCCTACCTCTGTGTCATCATGTATACTATCCATCCATACCTGTGGTGCATTTTAGTTGTGCGCAGTATATATAGTAGGAGGACAGTGCAGAATTTTGCTGACCACCAGTATATAATATGTAGCAGTACAGTACAGTAGTCCACTGCTCTACCTACCTCTGTGTCATCAAGTATACTATCCATCCATACCTGTGGTGCATTTTAGTTGTGTGCAGTATATATAGGAGGAGGACAGTGCAGAATTTTGCTGACTACCAGTATATTATATGTATATAGCAGTACGGTACAGTAGTCCAATGCTCTACCTACCTCTGTGTCATCAAGTATACTATACATTCATACCTGTGGTGCATTTTAGTTGTGTGCAGTATATATAGTAGGAGAACAGTGCAGAATTTTGCTGACCACCAGAATATAATATATAGCAGTACGGTACAGTAGGCCACTACTCTACCTACCTCTGTGTCGTCAAGTATACTATCCATCTATACCTGTGTTGCATTTTAGTTGTGCGCAGTACATATAGTAGGAGGACAGTGCAGAATTTTGCTGACCACCAGTATATTATATGTATACAGCAGTATGGTACAGTAGTCCACTGCTCTACCTACCTCTGTGTCATCAAGTATACTATCCATCCATACCTGTGATGCATTTTAGTTGTGTGCAGTATATATAGTAGGAGGACAGTGCAGAATTTTGCTGACCACCAGAATATAATATATAGCAGTACGGTACAGTAGGCCACTACTCTACCTACCTCTGTGTCGTCAAGTATACTATCCATCCATACCTGTGTTGCATTTTAGTTGTGCGCAGTACATATAGTAGGAGGACAGTGCAGAATATTGCTGACCACCAGTATATAATATATAGCAGTGCAGTACAGTGTGCCACTACTCTACCTACCTCTGTGTCGTCAAGTATACTATCCATCCATACCTGTGGTGCAATTTAGTTGTGCGCAGTATATATAGTAGGAGTACAGTGCAGAATTTTGCTCACTACCAGTATATTATATGTATATAGCAGTACGGTACAGTAGTCCACTGCTCTACCTACCTCTGTGTCATCAAGTATACTATCCATCCATACCTGTGGTGCATTTTAGTTGTGCGCAGTATATATAGTAGGAGGACAGTGCAGAATTTGCTGACCACCAGAATATAATATATAGCAGTACGGTACAGTAGGCAACTACTCTACCTACCTCTGTGTCGTCAAGCATACTATCCATCCATATCTGTGTTGCATTTTAGTTGTGCGCAGTACATATAGTAGGAGGACAGTGCAGAATTTTGCTAACCACCAGTATATAATATATAGCAGTACGGTACAGTAGTCCACTGCTCTACCTACCCCTGTGTCATCAAATATACTATCCATCCATACCTGTGGTGCATTTTAGTTGTGCGCAGTATATATAGTAGGTGGACAGTGCAGAATTTTGCTGACCACCAGTATATAATATATAGCAGTACGGTACAGTAGGCAACTGCTCTACCTACCTCTGTGTCATCAAGTATACTATCCATCCATACCTGTGTTGCATTTTAGTTGTGCGCAGTACATATAGTAGGAGGACAGTGCAGAATTTTGCCTACCTCTGTGTCATCATGTATACTATCCATCCATACCTGTGGTGCATTTTAGTTGTGCGCAGTATATATAGTAGGAGGACAGTGCAGAATTTTGCTGACCACCAGTATATAATATGTAGCAGTACAGTACAGTAGTCCACTGCTCTACCTACCTCTGTGTCATCAAGTATACTATCCATCCATACCTGTGGTGCATTTTAGTTGTGTGCAGTATATATAGTAGGAGGACAGTGCAGAATTTTGCTGACCACCAGAATATAATATATAGCAGTACGGTACAGTAGGCCACTACTCTACCTACCTCTGTGTCGTCAAGTATACTATCCATCCATACCTGTGTTGCATTTTAGTTGTGCGCAGTACATATAGTAGGAGGACAGTGCAGAATTTTGCTGACCACCAGTATATAATATATAGCAGTGCAGTACAGTGTGGCACTACTCTACCTACCTCTGTGTCGTCAAGTATACTATCCATCCATACCTGTGGTGCATTTTAGTTGTGTGCAGTATATATAGGAGGAGGACAGTGCAGAATTTTGCTGACTACCAGTATATTATATGTATATAGCAGTACGGTACAGTAGTCCAATGCTCTACCTACCTCTGTGTCATCAAGTATACTATACATTCATACCTGTGGTGCATTTTAGTTGTGTGCAGTATATATAGTAGGAGAACAGTGCAGAATTTTGCTGACCACCTGAATATAATATATAGCAGTACGGTACAGTAGGCCACTACTCTAGCTACCTCTGTGTCGTCAAGTATACTATCCATCTATACCTGTGTTGCATTTTAGTTGTGCGCAGTACATATAGTAGGAGGACAGTGCAGAATTTTGCTGACCACCAGTATATTATATGTATACAGCAGTATGGTACAGTAGTCCACTGCTCTACCTACCTCTGTGTCATCAAGTATACTATCCATCCATACCTGTGATGCATTTTAGTAGTGTGCAGTATATATAGTAGGAGGACAGTGCAGAATTTTGCTGACCACCAGAATATAATATATAGCAGTACGGTACAGTAGGCCACTACTCTACCTACCTCTGTGTCGTCAAGTATACTATCCATCCATACTTGTGTTGCATTTTAGTTGTGCGCAGTACATATAGTAGGAGGACAGTGCAGAATTTTGCTGACCACCAGTATATAATATATAGCAGTGCAGTACAGTGTGCCACTACTCTACCTACCTCTGTGTCGTCAAGTATACTATCCATCTATACCTGTGGTGCAATTTAGTTGTGCGCAGTATATATAGTAGGAGTACAGTGCAGAATTTTGCTGACTACCAGTATATTATATGTATATAGCAGTACGGTACAGTAGTCCACTGCTCTACCTACCTCTGTGTCATCAAGTATACTATCCATCCATACCTGTGGTGCATTTTAGTTGTGCGCAGTATATATAGTAGGAGGACAGTGCAGAATTTGCTGACCACCAGAATATAATATATAGCAGTACGGTACAGTAGGCAACTACTCTACCTACCTCTGTGTCGTCAAGCATACTATCCATCCATATCTGTGTTGCATTTTAGTTGTGCGCAGTACATATAGTAGGAGGACAGTGCAGAATTTTGCTGACCACCAGTATATAATATATAGCAGTACGGTACAGTAGTCCACTGCTCTACCTACCCCTGTGTCATCAAATATACTATCCATCCATACCTGTGGTGCATTTTAGTTGTGCGCAGTATATATAGTAGGTGGACAGTGCAGAATTTTGCTGACCACCAGTATATAATATATAGCAGTACGGTACAGTAGGCAACTGCTCTACCTACCTCTGTGTCATCAAGTATACTATCCATCCATACCTGTGTTGCATTTTAGTTGTGCGCAGTACATATAGTAGGAGGACAGTGCAGAATTTTGCCTACCTCTGTGTCATCATATATACTATCCATCCATACCTGTGGTGCATTTTAGTTGTGCGCAGTATATATAGTAGGAGGACAGTGCAGAATTTTGCTGACCACCAGTATATAATATGTAGCAGTACAGTACAGTAGTCCACTGCTCTACCTACCTCTGTGTCATCAAGTATACTATCCATCCATACCTGTGGTGCATTTTAGTTGTGCGCAGTATATATATAAGGAGGACAGTGCAGAATTTTGCTGACCACCAGTATATAATATATAGCAGTACGGTACAGTAGGCCACTGCTCTACCTACCTCTGTGTCGTCAAGTATACTATCCATCCATACCTGTGGTGCATTTTAGTTGTGAGCAGCATATATAGTAGGAGGACTGTGCAGAATTTTGCTGACCACCAGTATATAATATAAAGCAGTATGGTACAGTAGGCCACTGCTCTACCTACCTCTGTGTCATCAAGTATACCATCCATCCATACCTGTGGTGCATTTTAGTTGTATGCAGTATATATAGTAGGACTGTGCAGAATTTTGCTGACCACCAGAAAATAATATATAGCAGTACAGTACAGTAGGCCACTGCTCTACCTACCTCTGTGTCGTCAAGTATACTATCCATCCATACCTGTGTTGCATTTTAGTTGTATGCAGTATATATAGTAGGAGGACAGTGCAGAATTTTGCTGACCACCAGAATTTAATATATAGCAGTACGGTACAGTAGGCCACTACTCTACCTACCTCTGTGTCGTCAAGTATACTATCCATCCATACCTGTGTTGCATTTTAGTTGTGCGCAGTACATATAGTAGGAGGACAGTGCAGAATTTTGCTGACCACCAGTATATAATATATAGCAGTACAGTACAGTGTGCCACTACTCTACCTACCTCTGTGTCGTCAAGTATACTATCCATCCATACCTGTGTTGCATTTTAGTTGTGCGCAGTACATATAGTAGGAGGACAGTGCAGAATTTTGCTGACCACCAGTATATTATATGTATACAGCAGTATGGTACAGTAGTCCACTGCTCTACCTACCTCTGTGTCATCAAGTATACTATCCATCCATACCTGTGATGCATTTTAGTTGTGTGCAGTATATATAGTAGGAGGACAGTGCAGAATTTTGCTGACCACCAGAATATAATATATAGCAGTACGGTACAGTAGGCCACTACTCTACCTACCTCTGTGTCGTCAAGCTTACTATCCATCCATATCTGTGTTGCATTTTAGTTGTGCGCAGTACATATAGTAGGAGGACAGTGCAGAATTTTGCTGACCACCAGTATATAATATATAGCAGTACGGTACAGTAGTCCACTGCTCTACCTACCCCTGTGTCATCAAATATACTATCCATCCATACCTGTGGTGCATTTTAGTTGTGCGCAGTATATTTAGTAGGTGGACAGTGCAGAATTTTGCTGACCACCAGTATATAATATATAGCAGTACGGTACAGTAGGCCACTGCTCTACCTACATCTGTGTCATCAAGTATACTATCCATCCATACCTGTGGTGCATTTTAGTTGTGCGCAGTATATATAGTAGGAGGACAGTGCAGAATTTTGCTGACCACCAGTATATAATATATAGCAGTACGGTACAGTGTGCCACTACTCTACCTACCTCTGTGTCATCAAGTATACTATCCATCCATACCTGTGGTGCATTTTAGTTGTGCGCAGTATATATAGTAGGAGTACAGTGCAGAATTTTGCTGACTACCAGTATATTATATGTATATAGCAGTACGGTACAGTAGTCCACTGCTCTACCTACCTCTATGTCATCAAGTATACTATCCATCCATACCTGTGGTGCATTTTAGTTGTGCGCAGAATATATAGTAGGAGGACAGTGCAGAATTTTGCTGACCACCAGAATATAATATATAGCAGTACGGTACAGTATGCCACTACTCTACCTACCTCTGTGTCGTTAAGCATACTATCCATCCATACCTGTGTTGCATTTTAGTTGTGCGCAGTACATATAGTAGGAGGACAGTGCAGAATTTTGCTCACCACCAGTATATAATATATAGCAGTACGGTACAGTAGTCCACTGCTCTACCTACCTCTGTGTCATCAAATATACTATCCATCCATACCTGTGGTGCATTTTAGTTGTGTGCAATACAAATAGTAGGAGGACAGTGCAGACTTTTGCTGACATCCAGTATATAATATATAGCAGTACGGTACAGTAGTCCACTGCTCTACCTACCTCTGTGTCCTCAAGAATACCATCCATCCATACCTGTTGCGCATTTTAGTTGTGCGCAGTACATATAGTAGGAGGACAGTGCAGAATTTTCTGACTACCAGTATATTATATGTATATAGCAGTACGGTACTGTAGGCCACTGCTCTACCTACCTCTGTGTCATCAAGTATACTATCCATCCATACCTGTGGTGCATTTTAGTTGTGCGCAGTATATATAGTAGGAGGACAGTGCAGAATTGTGATGACCACCAGAATATAATATATAGCAGTACGGTACAGTAGGCCACTACTCTACCTACCTCTGTGTCGTCAAGTATACTATCCATCCATACCTGTGTTGCATTTTAGTTGTGCGCAGTACATATAGTCGGAGGACAGTGCAGAATTTTGCTGACCACCAGTATATAATATATAGCAGTACGGTACAGTAGTCCACTGCTCTACCTACCTCTGTGTCATCAAGTATACTATCCATCCATACCTGTGGTGCATTTTAGTTGTGCGCAGTATATATAGTAGGAGGACAGTGCAGACTTTTGCTGACCACCAGTATATAATATACAGCAGTACGGTACAGTAGGCCACTGCTCTACCTACCTCTGTGTCCTCAAGTATACCATCCATCCATACCTGTTGTGCATTTTAGTTGTGCGCAGTATATATAGTAGGAGTACAGTGCAGAATTTTGTTGACTACCAGTATATTATATGTATATAGCAGTACGGTACAGTAGTCCACTGCTCTACCTACCTCTGTGTCATCAAGTATACTATCCATCCATACCTGTGGTGCGTTTTAGTTGTGCACAGTATATATAGTAGGAGGACAGTGCAGAATTTTGCTGACCACCAGAATATAATATATATCAGTACGGTACAGTAGGCCACTACTCTACCTACCTCTGTGTCGTCAAGCATACTATCCATCCATACCTTTGTTGCATTTTAGTTGTGCGCAGTACATATAGTAGGAGGACAGTGCAGAATTTTGCTGACCACCATTATATAATATGAAGCAGTACGGTACAGTAGTCCACTGCTCTACCTACCTCTGTGTCATCAAATATACTATCCATCCATACCTGTGGTGCATTTTAGTTGTGCGCAGTATATATTGTAGGAGGACAGTGCAGAATTTTGCTGACCACCAGTATATAATATATAGCAGTACGGTACAGTAGGCCACTGATCTACGTACCTCTGTGTCATCAAGTATACTATCCATCCATACCTGTGGTGCATTTTAGTTGTGCGCAGTATATGTAGTAGGAGGACAGTGCAGAATTTTGCTGACCACCAGTATATAATATATAGCAGTACAGTACAGTAGTCCACTGCTCTACCTACCTCTGTGTCATCAAGTATACTATCCATCCATACCTGTGGTACATTTTAGTTGTGCGTAGTATATATATTAGGAGGACAGTGCACAATTTTGCTGACCACCAGTATATAATATATAGTAGTACGGTACAGTAGGCCACTGCTCTACCTACCTCTGTGTTGTCAAGTATACTATCCATCCATACCTGTGGTGCATTTTAGTTGTGCGCAGTACATATAGTCGGAGGACAGTGCAGAATTTTGCTGACCACCAGTATATAATATATAGCAGTACGGTACAGTAGTCCACTGCTCTACCTACCTCTGTGTCATCAAGTATACTATCCATCCATACCTGTGTTGCATTTTAGTTGTGCGCAGTACATATAGTCGGAGGACAGTGCAGAATTTTGCTGACCACCAGTATATAATATATAGCAGTACGGTACAGTAGTCCACTGCTCTACCTACCTCTGTGTCATCAAGTATACTATCCATCCATACCTGTGGTGCATTTTAGTTGTGCGCAGTATATATAGTAGGAGGACAGTGCAGATTTTTGCTGACAACCAGTATATAATATACAGCAGTACGGTACAGTAGGCCACTGCTCTACCTACCTCTGTGTCCTCAAGTATACCATCCATCCATACCTGTTGTGCATTTTAGTTGTGCACAGTATATATAGTAGGAGTACAGTGCAGAATTGTGATGACCACCAGAATATAATATATAGCAGTACGGTACAGTAGTCCACTGCTCTACCTACCTCTGTGTCATCAAGTATACTATCCATCCATACCTGTGGTGCGTTTTAGTTGTGCACAGTATATATAGTAGGAGGACAGTGCAGAATTTTGCTGACCACCAGAATATAATATATATCAGTACGGTACAGTAGGCCACTACTCTACCTACCTCTGTGTCGTCAAGCATACTATCCATCCATACCTTTGTTGCATTTTAGTTGTGCGCAGTACATATAGTAGGAGGACAGTGCAGAATTTTGCTGACCACCATTATATAATATAAAGCAGTACGGTACAGTAGTCCACTGCTCTACCTACCTCTGTGTCATCAAATATACTATCCATCCATACCTGTGGTGCATTTTAGTTGTGCGCAGTATATATTGTAGGAGGACAGTGCAGAATTTTGCTGACCACCAGTATATAATATATAGCAGTACGGTACAGTAGGCCACTGATCTACGTACCTCTGTGTCATCAAGTATACTATCCATCCATACCTGTGGTGCATTTTAGTTGTGCGCAGTATATGTAGTAGGAGGACAGTGCAGAATTTTGCTGACCACCAGTATATAATATATAGCAGTACAGTACAGTAGTCCACTGCTCTACCTACCTCTGTGTCATCAAGTATACTATCCATCCATACCTGTGGTACATTTTAGTTGAGCGTAGTATATATATTAGGAGGACAGTGCAGAATTTTGCTGACCACCAGTATGATAAAGCTAAATATTTATCGTGTATATAACCCTTTATGAGGTCTAAGAACACTGTACGCTATCTACGTGAGAAGTACCGTAAGGGTACGCAAGTTGCGTATCGATCGCTTAGCCGTGATCGAGACGCTCAGGCGTCACGTTCACTCACGGCCAAGTGATCGCAGGCAGGCAGACTATTGGCAGTTGACTTATCGTAATGATTCGCTATAGCGTAGCGGCGCTCGGGACCACAAGGAGATCACCAGCGATGCAGACGCTCACAACGTTAAACCTTTATATCTATACCCTTAACAATGAAATACACAGTAAACCTTAATGTAGAGACAAAGTGTAAGTGCAACCTTGTGTAACCTGATTAACTACAAAGCTGTTTGAGCGTAACAGACACTCAGAGAATACTTAATACTATAAAGAATACACAGATATCTGGGCTTAGGGTCCGAAACCTATTATGTGTATTATGACTATTATTCTTGCAAAAGGAATCACAGTACAAATGATACACTACAATATAACATAAACCAACTAACCAGATAAACTACACAGGAAATACAATACAATACAATTAAAGGAAAATACGAGAGAAAGAGTAGAGAGAGAGAGGGAGAGAGAGAGAGAATTGGCTCACAGTAAGACAATATGATTACGGAGAAAACTTACGCACAAGGGGAAACGATCGCATGCGCCTCGATATCCAGCTCCCGATTATCAGCAATGAGAACCGTTGAAGAGAGTGAAGTTGGATATGGTCGGCCTGCTATTTATGCCCCACACACAATACAATTCAATGGTCCCTACAATCTCATTGTTCATTGGACACAGGAATTCGGCTTCGCATTATAACAAAAGGTCATAGGTTGATTCATACAGGTGGGCTGTGACTATTTCCAACTGCTCAGGTGGGAGGGAAACTGGGTTTCCCGCCGCATGGGTAATAAAGTGCAAATAAAGTAAATGTTCATAAACTTCTTATGTCCATAACTATTCGCACGAGCGATTGATCTGCTTCAAACCAACACCGGAATATTTCTAATTAAATATTCTTCCGATGGATACTAAACACCACTGTATTACTCCTATCTGACCCTTCGTATCAAACAAAGAGGGATTCCTCTGTTCATGAACATTCTATATTAACCAAACTTCCAGAATCTATCAAAGGGACCATGATCTACAAAATACATTATATAGTGGAAATATGTAACGAAAGAGTCGCCCGCTAGACGCATACAATCTCTACCGTAAATGCGCATACCGTGCGCCTGCGGGTGCCCGCAACAGCGAGTATGCGCACGCACGGGAGAGCGCACGCATGCGCAGCAGGGACACATATGAGGTGCAAATATGGTAGTGTGCATAGAGATATTTTTTCTGACTTTGACAGTCCACCCTTTGGCAGTCAATAATAACTGCCACTTCCTGAAAACATTTCAAAAGGAGAAAAATATATGTCAGGGGTTAATTCATTTCCATGGTTGGGTAAGGGAGGAGAGAGGAGTAGGTGGGAAGAGGGTATGACCTAGTGAGATAGCAGAAGCATGTGTGTATGAGTCCATGTTTGGGGGGTCATGTATCATCGTGCCGTACGTGTTGTAAATCAAGCTTCGAGGTATTGCGAAGTATACATTTGAATTCCTTCTTATCCTGTGGTACAGGTCTGTGGATGGGCTGTCAAACTTTACCGAGCTCTTTTCGGATTTTGAACAAAATGGGGAGCACATTTTAGTTGATGATACATGAATGGGGGAATATGTGATTGCTGATATCTGTGCCTGTATTCCCTATACTATGTGTGTCATTACCTGAGGGTTGTAGAAATGAAGAAAAGACATAATTACGGTAAATGCGGTGGTATTCTATGTCAGGTTAATGTACATCTGTCGGTTGAAGTTTTGTTCGGTATCAGTTGAAAGTCGTCTTCTTTGCGCTGTTTTGCTCATTAAGCGTGAGCAATAAGCTTTGTCAATGCCATTAGATTTACAAAAAATGTTGGGCTAGCGTAATTTTAAGAATTCTAGGGAAACTGGGGATCCATGGCAAAGTTCATCAAGTGTCCATATCTCAAGTGGTCAAAACTTCTTCTTTGGTCTATCCGTTGTCTGTATAGCGTCTCATCAACTTCCTCGTCCAAGGGGGTCTTGTTATCTTGGAGAAAAACCAGAAAAACAGGTGAAAGAAACGGACCGTAGAAATCGCATTTTCATCACATCATTGTTTCTATCGTTGGGTCGTAAATCAAATCCAGGTTAATTACAGTTTCCTCACTCCTCAAACTCATCACTCTGGTACTTTGTTTGCACCTCATTAAAGCCTGCCCGCATCTAAATATCAATCCAATCGATATAACGACACCTAAGATACATAGTAGAAACTTCCCAACATCCATTATGACTCCTTGAGCCCAGTCTCCCAAACCGGAGAACCAATTTCGCGGGTTCAACCATGACACCCAACCAGTCAGCTCATTACCTACAGCAGCAAGAGTGAGATTGTGTTTTCGGCGAAATTCCCACTTTAATTGGAGAATATCGTCCATCTTTTGGTCTATGACCTCTACCGGATCCTCGGTGCTATTCGTGATATACGTGCAACACTTCACGCCGTACTGTGTTGCCAATGTAACACAATATCCGCCTGTCACTGCTGTGAGGTAATTAAGAACCATTCTATGCTGTACCAGTTCTGTTTTATAAGCTTGAAGTTCTCTTCCAGTGTATCTAAACGTGTCATCATACATTTCAGTGATATTATCTAACAAATTGGCGAGTGCGGAAATGTATCTATAATTCATCACTCCTCGAGCGGTGCGAGTGAAATCTAACGCCACCAGAACCTGAATCCCGGTGGATTCATGGATCAGATCAGAGGCCGGATGCTCTAACCTTTCTGACAGTTGTCTTTTAACGAGGTGCTCGTAATGAGTGTGAGTATAAGGAGCTTGGGCACCACGGTGTATGTCTTTCATTTTATCATGAGTTACAGTCATTACTTCAGGCAATACTCTTCCAATATAACACAATCCTTCAGAGTTTGGGACAAGCCACTTGTACGCCTTTCTCCCGCATATGAAATATGCATCATCGGGGAGAACATATGGGACGGAGAAAGACATTACCATATTACACACCTTCCAGGTGAAATCTCCTAGCCCTAATTCTTCCATCTGCTTAATGCACGTATCAGGTTGTACGATATGTGCACAGTATCCTGGTGATACTTCTCCAACTCTAGTAATCCTATTTCCTAAGGTGTATCTATACCGGAAAGATTTTCCTCTACTGGCTATGTGGCGTACAAGCTCTGTATCTGTAGGCATTCTATCTGCTCTATGTGAAAAGGTCATGGTGTGGTTACTCCATGATACTTCCCAATTTCCCGGCTTTCTGGGATTGGAGATGTTGAAACATAATAGGGACCTATCCACGTGGTATTGGTGGAGCTTCAAACTAGGAGGGCTGGAGATATTAAACCTCCGGTCCACCGGTCTCCCACCATTTAACTCAAGTACCTCCCCTATCGTTAAAGGAAATGGTACTAGCCCTGATTTGCTATGACCCTGAGGTACTTGAGAGCATACCCAACAATCTGTTTTGTTTAATACGTTACCCACTAAGGAGTGATAGTCACTCAATGGATGCCGGTCCATATGGATATTAAAACTGGATTGGCATTTCTTAATGCACCCATCCTCAATGACATTGTTACAGAGCCTACAGATACAGTTTTCTTCAGCTAACAATCCGTCACAATTTCTTCTATGATCAATGCTATCGGATCGTTTTCTGATACTCGCCTTTGCTTGTTGGTTAGGTTGATCTTGGAAAACTACGCCTCCATCTTTATCATCAGAACCCATTCCAGAACCTCTATCGACCTCCATGGTACTCTCGCCGGAACAGACTGCTCTGGTTAACATCATGGTCAACAGGAAAATCCGGATCACAGTCTCTTGGGGCAAGTCCATCTTTGAGGAGGAGACGAAGAAGAATGAGAAGGAGGAAAAAGAAATTTGAGGGAGAGGGGATGGGAAGTGGAGGAAAATAATAAAAGGGAGTGGGGAGTCGACAACAGCTCTCGGTCTTCAAGGCTCAGGTGCCGCCTCAGTCCTCCTGGAACAGACACTCCAGTGATACAACCTCTACCGTCTGTTCCTTATCACGGGACTTCTCTGGATCAGCAACCTTCTTGCAGTGGGATGAATGGACCCAAGTCTCTCTCTCAGCAACCTTCAATGCTGTAGTGCTAGTCAATAAGACCTGGTATGGTCCTTCCCATCTGTCAATAAGGCAACCTGAGCGTAGAAAATTTCGTATCATTACATAATCCCCAGGTTCAATGTCATGACAATTACTATCAGGTAGATCAGGAATCACCAACTTCAGATTATCATTTTGATTCCTTAACTGTTTACTCATGTTAATCAAGTACTTTACAGTCACTTCATTGCTACATTTCAAATCATCCTGAGGGTTAATCATGACATGCGGTTGTCGACCAAACAAGATTTCAAAAGGGGACAGATTAAGAGGGGACCTGGGAGTGGTTCTGATACTGTACAATACAATGGGCAAAGCTTCTGGCCATGTCAATCCTGTCTCTGCCATCACTTTACTCAATTTATTTTTAATAGTGCTGTTCACTCTTTCGACCTTCGCACTCGCCTGTGGACGGTACGGAGTGTGCAGCTTGCTATCAATTCCCATCAACTTACACATTCCTTGAAAGACATCACCTGTAAAATGGGTACCCCTATCACTTTCGATTATTCTAGGGATACCATATCTACATACAAATTCCTGCACAATTTTCTTAGCTGTAAACATAGCGGTATTTGTAGCTGCAGGAAATGCTTCGACCCAATTCGAGAAAACATCTATACAAACAAGTACATATTTCAAATTCCGACAAGGGGGTAATTGTATGAAGTCAATTTGTATTACCTGGAAAGGGCCGCCGGCAGGTGGGATATGGGATGGTTCTGTAGGTATTGCCTTTCCAATATTCTTTCTCAGACAGGTAAGGCATGACATTGCTCTTTTACTCGCATGAGAGGAGAATCCTGGGGCGCACCAATAGGCTCTTACCAATTTGCACATCCCCTCCTTGCCTAGATGAGTCAGCCCGTGAGCTGCTTCAGCCAGACATGGAAGATATGCTCTGGGGGCCACTGGTTTACCATTTCCATCCGTCCAGAGTCCTGAGGACTCTTGGCCACATCCCTTTGCCTTCCAGACTGCCTTTTCCTGTGTGGAACACAAATTTTGCATTTCACACAACTTCTGTGTGTTAATGGTATTAAATACCATCAGTTGTGTGGTGTCTGTCTGTATGGGGGTAGCAGCTGCTAACTTAGCAGCTTCGTCTGCTCGGCTGTTACCAAGTGATACCGGGTCTTGGCTATATGTGTGTGCTTTACATTTGATAACAGCCACTCTGTCGGGTTCCTGTATCGCTGTTAGAAGCCTTTTTATGTGAGCTGCATGCGCTACCGGTGTACCAGCTGCCGTCATGAAATTTCTGAGGCGCCATAGGGCTCCGAAATCATGGACTACCCCGAATGCGTATCTAGAATCGGTGTAGATATTGGCTGACTTACCCTTAGCCAATTCACATGCTCTGGTTAGGGCGACCAGTTCAGCAACCTGGGCTGAGTGAGGTGGGCCTAGCGGTTCCGCTTCTATGGTGTCTTGGTCATCTACGACTGCGTATCCAGTACACAAGTCTCCCGAGTCTGACTGTCTGTGACAACTACCGTCCGTGTAGAACGTGAGTTCTGCATCTTCCAGTGGGTTGTCACTGATGTCAGGCCTTGCGGTAAAATTTTGGGTCAAATATTCCATACAATCATGTGTATCTTCCTTTGTATTGAATCCTCCTTCCCCAGCACTCTCACCTTCCACCCTTTGTGCCTGACCAGGCACACCTGGGAGATATGTTGCAGGATTTAATGCACTGCATCTCCTTATGGTGATGTTTACGGGGGCCATTAGTGCCAATTCTCATCTTGTAAACCTCGCTGATGAGACGTGTCTGGTTTGGGCAGAATTCAATAAGGCTGATACTGCATGTGGCGTATGGATTGTGAGGTTGTGGCCTAGCACGACGTCTTCGCTTTTTGTCACTAGCAATGCTATCGCAGCAACGCTTCGCAAGCATGTGGGGAGGGATCGCGCTACCGTGTCTAGCTGAGCGCTGTAGTATGCAACTGGCCTGCTGGCATCACCGTGTTTTTGGGTTAGTACACCTGCCGCGCAACCAGCACTTTCTGTTCCGTATAGTTCAAAGGGTTTCCCACAGTCTGGCATACCTAGTGCTGGTGCCTGCGTTAGGCACTGTTTGAGTCTCTCAAATGCTGTTTCGGACTCGTCTGTATGCGAAATCCTATCAGGTTTGTTTGAGGAGACCATTTCCTGCAAAGGTAACGCTAAAATGGAAAACCCTGGGATCCAATTACGGCAATACCCACACATTCCTAAAAACGTTCTGATCTGTTGCTGGGTTTGTGGTAGAGTCATGTCTCTAATTGCTTGGATTCTATCAGCGGTCAGGTGTCTCAGTCCTTGTGTTAGACAGTGTCCCAAATATTTTACCTTAGTTTGGCATAATTGCAACTTGTCTTTGGACACCTTGTGTCCGGTGTCTGAAAGATGAAACAGGAGCTGTTTCGTATCCTTCAGAGATGCTTCCAGTGAATCTGAACACAGTAATAAATCGTCCACATACTGTATCAATACTGATCCACTGTCTGGTTGAAAAGACTGTAAACAATCATGCAAAGCCTGAGAAAATATACTTGGACTATCTATGAAACCTTGGGGTAATCGAGTCCACGTGTATTGGACTCCTCTGTATGTGAATGCAAACAAATATTGGCTGTCAGGGTGCAGAGGTACCGAAAAGAAAGCGGAGCAGAGGTCAATAACAGTGAAAAATTTGGCAGTGGGAGGGATTTGCATTAGGATGACAGCTGGATTTGGCACTACGGGGAACTGACTCTCAACTATTTTGTTAATCCCCCTTAGATCCCTAGCCTGTAACCCCTCCCCCCACTCTTCTTAACAGGGAAGATGGGACTATTGGCAGTGCTGGACGTTCTTACCAGAATGCCCTGTTGTAGCAAGCGCTCTATTACTGGGTAAACTCCTAACTCCACCTCTGGCTTCAGAGGATACTGTGGGATTTTTGGAGCTATCCTACCATCTTTTACTTGTACAACTACTGGAGCTACGTTTGCCATTAATCCAGTGTCCTGTCCGTCTTTTGTCCAAAGTGACTCTGGTATCTGAGATGTCATCTCTTCTATTTGGGATGGATTCCTATTTGTCATAATGGTATGTGACATTAATTTTGATGGGGAGTCTAACATGTCTCGCACTTCCTGAGCGTGTTTCTCAGGTATGTCCAAGAATACACCTTCAGGAGTACAATAAATGACGCACCCCATTTTACACAGTAAGTCTCTTCCCAGGAGATTGGTTGGTGCCGATGCAGCCAGCAAAAAGGAATGCTTGGTATGCAAAGGCCCTATTGTAATCTCGGCTGGTTTGCTAACAGGGTAGTGCTGGACTACTCCTGTTACTCCCATGGCTGGAATTGTCCTACCAGTGGTTCTCATGCCCACTGTCGAATTTATCACTGACTTGGCCGCCCCTGTGTCTACAAGAAAGTTTAAAGTTTTACCAGCTACATTAATTGCGACCTCGGGTTCACTTCCAAGGTTGGCAATTAATTTTACTGGCTGCAGATTACAGGTATGGCCACACCCCTATTGGGTATGGTGACCTCCCTGAATCCCGCTGGCAGCAACTACTTGTGAGGGAGATAGTTGGGAACTACCAGAGGCATGCCAGTCTCTGTTTGGGGGATATCTTTTTGTTTCCCCTGTATGTGGCTCATAACTCCGTTTCTGCGGACCTTGCTCCCAATGTCGTGTGTCGTGTCGTTGTCTAGGGGGTTGGTATGATCTTTGCGAATTTTTCGCTCTACAGTCTCGTGCATAGTGCCCCTGTCTTTGACAAGAATAACATGTTATCATAGTTGACTTACCCACAGGGTTGGATGGTACATACGCAGGCTGCTTTGTGGTCAGAGCCTGTATACTTACTGACATTAATTTGTCACCTTGTTGTTCCCTGTGTCTGGTGATGTTTCTGTCGTGATCAATAGCAGCCTCTCTCAAAGTAGCCACAGACAGACCTCGCCAACATGGTTGCGTGGTCTGTACCCTAGTCTTCAATGACTCTTTTAAACCATCCATCAGTACCGATACTGCTACTTCCCGATGGTTTGTGTCTGTTTTAATGTCCTCTATACCTGTGTATTTTGCCATTTCTAATAATGCTCTGTGAAAATACTCTGCAGCTGTCTCTGACTCCTTCTGTTTAATGGAGAATATCTTATTCCATTTAGCTACTGCTGGGAAATACTCTTTTAACTGCAAGTTTATTCTTTTCACATTATCTTGGTTGTACACATCTGTAAGAGGTACATCATGACCTAGTCCGCAATCAGCTAAAAATTGAGTTGCGTCGACATTTGAGGGTAAACATGCTCTCAGCAATATCTGCCAGTCTTTATTGTTGGGCTCTACAGTGTTACCTAAGTCTCTGATGTATTTTTGACTGGCAACTAAGTCTTTTCTAGGGTCAGGAAATTCAGACACTATGGTCCTTAATTCCATTCGGGAAAATGGAGTGTACATGGCAATGTTCCTAATGGGAGTGGCTCCTGATGCGTCTGTTTTCCCATTTGGCACTGCTATTACTCTAACAGGTGTAATTCTAACAACCTCATTTTGTGTAGATTCTACAGGCTGTGGTGAAATAGTTTCAGCATAATGCATGGTGCCGTACTTACCAGTTGATACGACCTCACCTATCCCTCCGCTAGGGGCCTTTACTAATCTCGTGGGTGGAGCTGTGCCTACTGTGGTCTCTGCTATGGTGGCTGCTAGAGAGAGCGCTGAAATCGTTGCCGATTCGTCCTCTTGATCACACTCCTGAGGAAAGTTCAAAACAGGGTACAACTTGCACGGGTTAATACTTGCATGGGTTAATGGGTTAACATTATCATTAACATTTACACAGTTACTAAGTGACTTTGTGTTACACCTTAGTGCGTCTTTCTCCGTAATCAACTTCTCTCCTGATATATATGGTGGCGGCGGGGCCGTGGCAATCAGTTTTCTGTTAGAGCCAGATCCTGCCGCCTGAGCCAAACCTCTCTGTATCTCACCTTCCTGTTGCCACAACTGTAAATAATCATAATGCTGAATTCGTCTCTTTGTTGATTTTATGAGACATATCCTCCTCCTTAAATTTTGTAACACTTCTGAGCTGAAGCTCCCTATTCTTGGGAATTTCTCCCCGTCATGCACAGTCATTCTCTCCCATTCATCACATAAAGTTTCTGTGTGACTTCCATATTTCTCACACATTATATACCTGGCCGACCCAATTGGTCGGACCACTGAATCAACCCGAACCGAGGTTGATCGCCCCCTACCTGAACAAGTGGCCCCCATAGTTCGAAAGTGTTGCTTTATTTAGCCAACCCTTTACGAAAAACCAAATGCCAACAATAGGCTGACGGTGGCGGTTTACCGAGTACCCCACTCACTCGCCCACGCCGACCTATACGACCTGATCACACCGATATGGTGCTGGCGTACTCGACCTAGGGCCCCTGCGACCTGAACCTCTATTTACTGGAACCTGTGAGGGTTATCCGAAGAACACTTACTCTTTCCAGTAACTATTGGTTGCTGGATAGTTCCTGAGTGAGCAGCGAACTTCCCTTAAAATAAAAAAATTACACAAATCACGTTAGAGTGTACAGATAGCGTTTGTGACCCCTTTACTCTAATGGTATTAGGTCAGATTACTAACCACTGCACACACTTACGTGCGGTCCAGTCGTTCAGTACACAAACAACTAAGCTTATGTACGGAAAGACCAATGGAATCGAAACTTACGACTGCGAATTCCTTCAGCCAGAGCTTATATGGCCTATATGGGTGTTGCACCAACCCTTCTCGGTGTTGTGCCTGTGAACTGTATAGCGGACTTCCTTGTCGGCTGTACCTGGACCTCCTGGTCTGTTATGACCTCCTGGTCTTGTTACAGTGTGACCTCCTGGTCTTGTTAGTATGACCTCCTGGTCTGCTATACTCTAATGCTCAAAATTGTTTTTAACCAGAGATGCCTCCCTAGCCACCGTGCACGTCACTTACACGCATGTACCTCACGAGTACTCGACTTTTCTTGTGGTTCAACCTTTAAAAATTGTAAAAACACTCACTCATCACATGTACACTTTTGTTTCTATTTCTATTTCTGCGCAGAAATTTTTCTTTAGCCCAGCTGTGTTACCAATTAGGAGCAGGATCTGTTAATTTAAATTTTGGATTTCCAAAAATAGACTTGCGTTATTTATCGCCTGTGGCGCTCTTTACCGCTTTGCGTTACTTACCGCGTTGCGTTAAAAATCAACTTATCGTGACTTGAGCTACGTGGGCGTAACCGGACGCTCCGTTGCGTAATGTACGCTGCGTGCGTCCGCCTTTGGATTGCGTACACAAGTCTTTTGTTAGGGACACGTGTACGCAAAACAAAGATCCACCGTAACACAATTTATATTTTTATCAATGTAGATGATCCCTGGTCATCTACCACACAACACACTGACTTCGCCTTATCTCCCAGGCAAAACTGTGTGTTTGTCTATCTTTTAACTATATTACCTTTACTCTTAAACTATGAAATAACGGCAAATCTTTTTTTAGCACTTCTATCGACTATAAAACTGGCAGACAGGAGAGTGATATACGAAAATGAAAAAGAAAAAGAAATGCAGATATATATGTGTGCGTGCGTGTGTACGCAAGACAGAAAAATACAGTTTTAAAAGACACTAGCGTTTTGTTCTTACCTCCGGTTCCCGGATTCCTTCAGCACTCTTTTATCTAAGCGAAGCAGACACTTATCCCGTCAGCACTACGAGACAACCTCCCGCCCTTTGCTGAGGGATAATGTCTGCTGATCTACCTAGTGCAGATATGTGAAGGACAGGACGAGCCGCCAATTGATAAAGCTAAATATTTATCGTGTATATAACCCTTTATGAGGTCTAAGAACACTGTACGCTATCTACGTGAGAAGTACCGTAAGGGTACGCAAGTTGCGTATCGATCGCTTAGCCGTGATCGAGACGCTCAGGCGTCACGTTCACTCACGGCCAAGTGATCGCAGGCAGGCAGACTATTGGCAGTTGACTTATCGTAATGATTCGCTATAGCGTAGCGGCGCTCGGGACCACGAGGAGATCACCAGCGATGCAGACGCTCACAACGTTAAACCTTTATATCTATACCCTTAACAATGAAATACACAGTAAACCTTAATGTAGAGACAAAGTGTAAGTGCAACCTTGTGTAACCTGATTAACTACAAAGCTGTTTGAGCGTAACAGACACTCAGAGAATACTTAATACTATAAAGAATACACAGATATCTGGGCTTAGGGTCCGAAACCTATTATGTGTATTATGACTATTATTCTTGCAAAAGGAATCACAGTACAAATGATACACTACAATATAACATAAACCAACTAACCAGATAAACTACACAGGAAATACAATACAATACAATTAAAGGAAAATACGAGAGAAAGAGTAGAGAGAGAGAGGGAGAGAGAGAGAGAATTGGCTCACAGTAAGACAATATGATTACGGAGAAAACTTACGCACAAGGGGAAACGATTGCATGCGCCTCGATATCCAGCTCCCGATTATCAGCAATGAGAACCGTTGAAGAGAGTGAAGTTGGATATGGTCGGCCTGCTATTTATGCCCCACACACAATACAATTCAATGGTCCCTACAATCTCATTGTTCATTGGACACAGGAATTCGGCTTCGCATTATAACAAAAGGTCATAGGTTGATTCATACAGGTGGGCTGTGACTATTTCCAACTGCTCAGGTGGGAGGGAAACTGGGTTTCCCGCCGCATGGGTAATAAAGTGCAAATAAAGTAAATGTTCATAAACTTCTTATGTCCATAACTATTCGCACGAGCGATTGATCTGCTTCAAACCAACACCGGAATATTTCTAATTAAATATTCTTCCGATGGATACTAAACACCACTGTATTACTCCTATCTGACCCTTCGTATCAAACAAAGAGGGATTCCTCTGTTCATGAACATTCTATATTAACCAAACTTCCAGAATCTATCAAAGGGACCATGATCTACAAAATACATTATATAGTGGAAATATGTAACGAAAGAGTCGCCCGCTAGACGCATACAATCTCTACCGTAAATGCGCATACCGTGCGCCTGCGGGTGCCCGCAACAGCGAGTATGCGCACGCACGGGAGAGCGCACGCATGCGCAGCAGGGACACATATGAGGTGCAAATATGGTAGTGTGCATAGAGATATTTTTTCTGACTTTGACAGTCCACCCTTTGGCAGTCAATAATAACTGCCACTTCCTGAAAACATTTCAAAAGGAGAAAAATATATGTCAGGGGTTAATTCATTTCCATGGTTGGGTAAGGGAGGAGAGAGGAGTAGGTGGGAAGAGGGTATGACCTAGTGAGATAGCAGAAGCATGTGTGTATGAGTCCATGTTTGGGGGGTCATGTATCATCGTGCCGTACGTGTTGTAAATCAAGCTTCGAGGTATTGCGAAGTATACATTTGAATTCCTTCTTATCCTGTGGTACAGGTCTGTGGATGGGCTGTCAAACTTTACCGAGCTCTTTTCGGATTTTGAACAAAATGGGGAGCACATTTTAGTTGATGATACATGAATGGGGGAATATGTGATTGCTGATATCTGTGCCTGTATTCCCTATACTATGTGTGTCATTACCTGAGGGTTGTAGAAATGAAGAAAAGACATAATTACGGTAAATGCGGTGGTATTCTATGTCAGGTTAATGTACATCTGTCGGTTGAAGTTTTGTTCGGTATCAGTTGAAAGTCGTCTTCTTTGCGCTGTTTTGCTCATTAAGCGTGAGCAATAAGCTTTGTCAATGCCATTAGATTTACAAAAAATGTTGGGCTAGCGTAATTTTAAGAATTCTAGGGAAACTGGGGATCCATGGCAAAGTTCATCAAGTGTCCATATCTCAAGTGGTCAAAACTTCTTCTTTGGTCTATCCGTTGTCTGTATAGCGTCTCATCAACTTCCTCGTCCAAGGGGGTCTTGTTATCTTGGAGAAAAACCAGAAAAACAGGTGAAAGAAACGGACCGTAGAAATCGCATTTTCATCACATCATTGTTTCTATCGTTGGGTCGTAAATCAAATCCAGGTTAATTACAGTTTCCTCACTCCTCAAACTCATCACTCTGGTACTTTGTTTGCACCTCATTAAAGCCTGCCCGCATCTAAATATCAATCCAATCGATATAACGACACCTAAGATACATAGTAGAAACTTCCCAACATCCATTATGACTCCTTGAGCCCAGTCTCCCAAACCGGAGAACCAATTTCGCGGGTTCAACCATGACACCCAACCAGTCAGCTCATTACCTACAGCAGCAAGAGTGAGATTGTGTTTTCGGCGAAATTCCCACTTTAATTGGAGAATATCGTCCATCTTTTGGTCTATGACCTCTACCGGATCCTCGGTGCTATTCGTGATATACGTGCAACACTTCACGCCGTACTGTGTTGCCAATGTAACACAATATCCGCCTGTCACTGCTGTGAGGTAATTAAGAACCATTCTATGCTGTACCAGTTCTGTTTTATAAGCTTGAAGTTCTCTTCCAGTGTATCTAAACGTGTCATCATACATTTCAGTGATATTATCTAACAAATTGGCGAGTGCGGAAATGTATCTATAATTCATCACTCCTCGAGCGGTGCGAGTGAAATCTAACGCCACCAGAACCTGAATCCCGGTGGATTCATGGATCAGATCAGAGGCCGGATGCTCTAACCTTTCTGACAGTTGTCTTTTAACGAGGTGCTCGTAATGAGTGTGAGTATAAGGAGCTTGGGCACCACGGTGTATGTCTTTCATTTTATCATGAGTTACAGTCATTACTTCAGGCAATACTCTTCCAATATAACACAATCCTTCAGAGTTTGGGGCAAGCCACTTGTACGCCTTTCTCCCCCATATGAAATATGCATCATCGGGGAGAACATATGGGACGGAGAAAGACATTACCATATTACACACCTTCCAGGTGAAATCTCCTAGCCCTAATTCTTCCATCTGCTTAATGCACGTATCAGGTTGTACGATATGTGCACAGTATCCTGGTGATACTTCTCCAACTTTAGTAATCCTATTTCCTAAGGTGTATCTATACCGGAAAGATTTTCCTCTACTGGCTATGTGGCGTACAAGCTCTGTATCTGTAGGCATTCTATCTGCTCTATGTGAAAAGGTCATGGTGTGGTTACTCCATGATACTTCCCAATTTCCCGGCTTTCTGGGATTGGAGATGTTGAAACATAATAGGGACCTATCCACGTGGTATTGGTGGAGCTTCAAACTAGGAGGGCTGGAGATATTAAACCTCCGGTCCACCGGTCTCCCACCATTTAACTCAAGTACCTCCCCTATCGTTAAAGGAAATGGTACTAGCCCTGATTTGCTATGAAACTGAGGTACTTGAGAGCATACCCAACAATCTGTTTTGTTTAATACGTTACCCACTAAGGAGTGATAGTCACTCAATGGATGCCGGTCCATATGGATATTAAAACTGGATTGGCATTTCTTAATGCACCCATCCTCAATGACATTGTTACAGAGCCTACAGATACAGTTTTCTTCAGCTAACAATCCGTCACAATTTCTTCTATGATCAATGCTATCGGATCGTTTTCTGATACTCGCCTTTGCTTGTTGGTTAGGTTGATCTTGGAAAACTACGCCTCCATCTTTATCATCAGAACCCATTCCAGAACCTCTATCGACCTCCATGGTACTCTCGCCGGAACAGACTGCTCTGGTTAACATCATGGTCAACAGGAAAATCCGGATCACAGTCTCTTGGGGCAAGTCCATCTTTGAGGAGGAGACGAAGAAGAATGAGAAGGAGGAAAAAGAAATTTGAGGGAGAGGGGATGGGAAGTGGAGGAAAATAATAAAAGGGAGTGGGGAGTCGACAACAGCTCTCGGTCTTCAAGGCTCAGGTGCCGCCTCAGTCCTCCTGGAACAGACACTCCAGTGATACAACCTCTACCGTCTGTTCCTTATCACGGGACTTCTCTGGATCAGCAACCTTCTTGCAGTGGGATGAATGGACCCAAGTCTCTCTCTCAGCAACCTTCAATGCTGTAGTGCTAGTCAATAAGACCTGGTATGGTCCTTCCCATCTGTCAATAAGGCAACCTGAGCGTAGAAAATTTCGTATCATTACATAATCCCCAGGTTCAATGTCATGACAATTACTATCAGGTAGATCAGGAATCACCAACTTCAGATTATCATTTTGATTCCTTAACTGTTTACTCATGTTAATCAAGTACTTTACAGTCACTTCATTGTTACATTTCAAATCATCCTGAGGGTTAATCATGACATGCGGTTGTCGACCAAACAAGATTTCAAAAGGGGACAGATTAAGAGGGGACCTGGGAGTGGTTCTGATACTGTACAATACAATGGGCAAAGCTTCTGGCCATGTCAATCCTGTCTCTGCCATCACTTTACTCAATTTATTTTTAATAGTGCTGTTCACTCTTTCGACCTTCGCACTCGCCTGTGGACGGTACGGAGTGTGCAGCTTGCTATCAATTCCCATCAACTTACACATTCCTTGAAAGACATCACCTGTAAAATGGGTACCCCTATCACTTTCGATTATTCTAGGGATACCATATCTACATACAAATTCCTGCACAATTTTCTTAGCTGTAAACATAGCGGTATTTGTAGCTGCAGGAAATGCTTCGACCCAATTCGAGAAAACATCTATACAAACAAGTACATATTTCAAATTCCGACAAGGGGGTAATTGTATGAAGTCAATTTGTATTACCTGGAAAGGGCCGCCGGCAGGTGGGATATGGGATGGTTCTGTAGGTATTGCCTTTCCAATATTCTTTCTCAGACAGGTAAGGCATGACATTGCTCTTTTACTCGCATGAGAGGAGAATCCTGGGGCGCACCAATAGGCTCTTACCAATTTGCACATCCCCTCCTTGCCTAGATGAGTCAGCCCGTGAGCTGCTTCAGCCAGACATGGAAGATATGCTCTGGGGGCCACTGGTTTACCATTTCCATCCGTCCAGAGTCCTGAGGACTCTTGGCCACATCCCTTTGCCTTCCAGACTGCCTTTTCCTGTGTGGAACACAAATTTTGCATTTCACACAACTTCTGTGTGTTAATGGTATTAAATACCATCAGTTGTGTGGTGTCTGTCTGTATGGGGGTAGCAGCTGCTAACTTAGCAGCTTCGTCTGCTCGGCTGTTACCAAGTGATACCGGGTCTTGGCTATATGTGTGTGCTTTACATTTGATAACAGCCACTCTGTCGGGTTCCTGTATCGCTGTTAGAAGCCTTTTTATGTGAGCTGCATGCGCTACCGGTGTACCAGCTGCCGTCATGAAATTTCTGAGGCGCCATAGGGCTCCGAAATCATGGACTACCCCGAATGCGTATCTAGAATCGGTGTAGATATTGGCTGACTTACCCTTAGCCAATTCACATGCTCTGGTTAGGGCGACCAGTTCAGCAACCTGGGCTGAGTGAGGTGGGCCTAGCGGTTCCGCTTCTATGGTGTCTTGGTCATCTACGACTGCGTATCCAGTACACAAGTCTCCCGAGTCTGACTGTCTGTGACAACTACCGTCCGTGTAGAACGTGAGTTCTGCATCTTCCAGTGGGTTGTCACTGATGTCAGGCCTTGCGGTAAAATTTTGGGTCAAATATTCCATACAATCATGTGTATCTTCCTTTGTATTGAATCCTCCTTCCCCAGCACTCTCACCTTCCACCCTTTGTGCCTGACCAGGCACACCTGGGAGATATGTTGCAGGATTTAATGCACTGCATCTCCTTATGGTGATGTTTACGGGGGCCATTAGTGCCAATTCTCATCTTGTAAACCTCGCTGATGAGACGTGTCTGGTTTGGGCAGAATTCAATAAGGCTGATACTGCATGTGGCGTATGGATTGTGAGGTTGTGGCCTAGCACGACGTCTTCGCTTTTTGTCACTAGCAATGCTATCGCAGCAACGCTTCGCAAGCATGTGGGGAGGGATCGCGCTACCGTGTCTAGCTGAGCGCTGTAGTATGCAACTGGCCTGCTGGCATCACCGTGTTTTTGGGTTAGTACACCTGCCGCGCAACCAGCACTTTCTGTTCCGTATAGTTCAAAGGGTTTCCCATAGTCTGGCATACCTAGTGCTGGTGCCTGCGTTAGGCACTGTTTGAGTCTCTCAAATGCTGTTTCGGACTCGTCTGTATGCGAAATCCTATCAGGTTTGTTTGAGGAGACCATTTCCTGCAAAGGTAACGCTAAAATGGAAAACCCTGGGATCCAATTACGGCAATACCCACACATTCCTAAAAACGTTCTGATCTGTTGCTGGGTTTGTGGTAGAGTCATGTCTCTAATTGCTTGGATTCTATCAGCGGTCAGGTGTCTCAGTCCTTGTGTTAGACAGTGTCCCAAATATTTTACCTTAGTTTGGCATAATTGCAACTTGTCTTTGGACACCTTGTGTCCGGTGTCTGAAAGATGAAACAGGAGCTGTTTCGTATCCTTCAGAGATGCTTCCAGTGAATCTGAACACAGTAATAAATCGTCCACATACTGTATCAATACTGATCCACTGTCTGGTTGAAAAGACTGTAAACAATCATGCAAAGCCTGAGAAAATATACTTGGACTATCTATGAAACCTTGGGGTAATCGAGTCCACGTGTATTGGACTCCTCTGTATGTGAATGCAAACAAATATTGGCTGTCAGGGTGCAGAGGTACCGAAAAGAAAGCGGAGCAGAGGTCAATAACAGTGAAAAATTTGGCAGTGGGAGGGATTTGCATTAGGATGACAGCTGGATTTGGCACTACGGGGAACTGACTCTCAACTATTTTGTTAATCCCCCTTAGATCCCTAGCCTGTAACCCCTCCCCCCACTCTTCTTAACAGGGAAGATGGGACTATTGGCAGTGCTGGACGTTCTTACCAGAATGCCCTGTTGTAGCAAGCGCTCTATTACTGGGTAAACTCCTAACTCCACCTCTGGCTTCAGAGGATACTGTGGGATTTTTGGAGCTATCCTACCATCTTTTACTTGTACAACTACTGGAGCTACGTTTGCCATTAATCCAGTGTCCTGTCCGTCTTTTGTCCAAAGTGACTCTGGTATCTGAGATGTCATCTCTTCTATTTGGGATGGATTCCTATTTGTCATAATGGTATGTGACATTAATTTTGATGGGGAGTCTAACATGTCTCGCACTTCCTGAGCGTGTTTCTCAGGTATGTCCAAGAATACACCTTCAGGAGTACAATAAATGACGCACCCCATTTTACACAGTAAGTCTCTTCCCAGGAGATTGGTTGGTGCCGATGCAGCCAGCAAAAAGGAATGCTTGGTATGCAAAGGCCCTATTGTAATCTCGGCTGGTTTGCTAACAGGGTAGTGCTGGACTACTCCTGTTACTCCCATGGCTGGAATTGTCCTACCAGTGGTTCTCATGCCCACTGTCGAATTTATCACTGACTTGGCCGCCCCTGTGTCTACAAGAAAGTTTAAAGTTTTACCAGCTACATTAATTGCGACCTCGGGTTCACTTCCAAGATTGGCAATTAATTTTACTGGCTGCAGATTACAGGTATGGCCACACCCCTATTGGGTATGGTGACCTCCCTGAATCCCGCTGGCAGCAACTACTTGTGAGGGAGATAGTTGGGAACTACCAGAGGCATGCCAGTCTCTGTTTGGGGGATATCTTTTTGTTTCCCCTGTATGTGGCTCATAACTCCGTTTCTGCGGACCTTGCTCCCAATGTCGTGTGTCGTGTCGTTGTCTAGGGGGTTGGTATGATCTTTGCGAATTTTTCGCTCTACAGTCTCGTGCATAGTGCCCCTGTCTTTGACAAGAATAACATGTTATCATAGTTGACTTACCCACAGGGTTGGATGGTACATACGCAGGCTGCTTTGTGGTCAGAGCCTGTATACTTACTGACATTAATTTGTCACCTTGTTGTTCCCTGTGTCTGGTGATGTTTCTGTCGTGATCAATAGCAGCCTCTCTCAAAGTAGCCACAGACAGACCTCGCCAACATGGTTGCGTGGTCTGTACCCTAGTCTTCAATGACTCTTTTAAACCATCCATCAGTACCGATACTGCTACTTCCCGATGGTTTGTGTCTGTTTTAATGTCCTCTATACCTGTGTATTTTGCCATTTCTAATAATGCTCTGTGAAAATACTCTGCAGCTGTCTCTGACTCCTTCTGTTTAATGGATAATATCTTATTCCATTTAGCTACTGCTGGGAAATACTCTTTTAACTGCAAGTTTATTCTTTTCACATTATCTTGGTTGTACACATCTGTAAGAGGTACATCATGACCTAGTCCGCAATCAGCTAAAAATTGAGTTGCGTCGACATTTGAGGGTAAACATGCTCTCAGCAATATCTGCCAGTCTTTATTGTTGGGCTCTACAGTGTTACCTAAGTCTCTGATGTATTTTTGACTGGCAACTAAGTCTTTTCTAGGGTCAGGAAATTCAGACACTATGGTCCTTAATTCCATTCGGGAAAATGGAGTGTACATGGCAATGTTCCTAATGGGAGTGGCTCCTGATGCGTCTGTTTTCCCATTTGGCACTGCTATTACTCTAACAGGTGTAATTCTAACAACCTCATTTTGTGTAGATTCTACAGGCTGTGGTGAAATAGTTTCAGCATAATGCATGGTGCCGTACTTACCAGTTGATACGACCTCACCTATCCCTCCGCTAGGGGCCTTTACTAATCTCGTGGGTGGAGCTGTGCCTACTGTGGTCTCTGCTATGGTGGCTGCTAGAGAGAGCGCTGAAATCGTTGCCGATTCGTCCTCTTGATCACACTCCTGAGGAAAGTTCAAAACAGGGTACAACTTGCACGGGTTAATACTTGCATGGGTTAATGGGTTAACATTATCATTAACATTTACACAGTTACTAAGTGACTTTGTGTTACACCTTAGTGCGTCTTTCTCCGTAATCAACTTCTCTCCTGATATATATGGTGGCGGCGGGGCCGTGGCAATCAGTTTTCTGTTAGAGCCAGATCCTGCCGCCTGAGCCAAACCTCTCTGTATCTCACCTTCCTGTTGCCACAACTGTAAATAATCATAATGCTGAATTCGTCTCTTTGTTGATTTTATGAGACATATCCTCCTCCTTAAATTTTGTAACACTTCTGAGCTGAAGCTCCCTATTCTTGGGAATTTCTCCCCGTCATGCACAGTCATTCTCTCCCATTCATCACATAAAGTTTCTGTGTGACTTCCATATTTCTCACACATTATATACCTGGCCGACCCAATTGGTCGGACCACTGAATCAACCCGAACCGAGGTTGATCGCCCCCTACCTGAACAAGTGGCCCCCATAGTTCGAAAGTGTTGCTTTATTTAGCCAACCCTTTACGAAAAACCAAATGCCAACAATAGGCTGACGGTGGCGGTTTACCGAGTACCCCACTCACTCGCCCACGCCGACCTATACGACCTGATCACACCGATATGGTGCTGGCGTACTCGACCTAGGGCCCCTGCGACCTGAACCTCTATTTACTGGAACCTGTGAGGGTTATCCGAAGAACACTTACTCTTTCCAGTAACTATTGGTTGCTGGATAGTTCCTGAGTGAGCAGCGAACTTCCCTTAAAATAAAAAAATTACACAAATCACGTTAGAGTGTACAGATAGCGTTTGTGACCCCTTTACTCTAATGGTATTAGGTCAGATTACTAACCACTGCACACACTTACGTGCGGTCCAGTCGTTCAGTACACAAACAACTAAGCTTATGTACGGAAAGACCAATGGAATCGAAACTTACGACTGCGAATTCCTTCAGCCAGAGCTTATATGGCCTATATGGGTGTTGCACCAACCCTTCTCGGTGTTGTGCCTGTGAACTGTATAGCGGACTTCCTTGTCGGCTGTACCTGGACCTCCTGGTCTGTTATGACCTCCTGGTCTTGTTACAGTGTGACCTCCTGGTCTTGTTAGTATGACCTCCTGGTCTGCTATACTCTAATGCTCAAAATTGTTTTTAACCAGAGATGCCTCCCTAGCCACCGTGCACGTCACTTACACGCATGTACCTCACGAGTACTCGACTTTTCTTGTGGTTCAACCTTTAAAAATTGTAAAAACACTCACTCATCACATGTACACTTTTGTTTCTATTTCTATTTCTGCGCAGAAATTTTTCTTTAGCCCAGCTGTGTTACCAATTAGGAGCAGGATCTGTTAATTTAAATTTTGGATTTCCAAAAATAGACTTGCGTTATTTATCGCCTGTGGCGCTCTTTACCGCTTTGCGTTACTTACCGCGTTGCGTTAAAAATCAACTTATCGTGACTTGAGCTACGTGGGCGTAACCGGACGCTCCGTTGCGTAATGTACGCTGCGTGCATCCGCCTTTGGATTGCGTACACAAGTCTTTTGTTAGGGACACGTGTACGCAAAACAAAGATCCACCGTAACACAATTTATATTTTTATCAATGTAGATGATCCCTGGTCATCTACCACACAACACACTGACTTCGCCTTATCTCCCAGGCAAAACTGTGTGTTTGTCTATCTTTTAACTATATTACCTTTACTCTTAAACTATGAAATAACGGCAAATCTTTTTTTAGCACTTCTATCGACTATAAAACTGGCAGACAGGAGAGTGATATACGAAAATGAAAAAGAAAAAGAAATGCAGATATATATGTGTGCGTGCATGTGTACGCAAGACAGAAAAATACAGTTTTAAAAGACACTAGCGTTTTGTTCTTACCTCCGGTTCCCGGATTCCTTCAGCACTCTTTTATCTAAGCGAAGCAGACACTTATCCCGTCAGCACTACGAGACAACCTCCCGCCCTTTGCTGAGGGATAATGTCTGCTGATCTACCTAGTGCAGATATGTGAAGGACAGGACGAGCCGCCAATTGATAAAGCTAAATATTTATCGTGTATATAACCCTTTATGAGGTCTAAGAACACTGTACGCTATCTACGTGAGAAGTACCGTAAGGGTACGCAAGTTGCGTATCGATCGCTTAGCCGTGATCGAGACGCTCAGGCGTCACGTTCACTCACGGCCAAGTGATCGCAGGCAGGCAGACTATTGGCAGTTGACTTATCGTAATGATTCGCTATAGCGTAGCGGCGCTCGGGACCACGAGGAGATCACCAGCGATGCAGACGCTCACAACGTTAAACCTTTATATCTATACCCTTAACAATGAAATACACAGTAAACCTTAATGTAGAGACAAAGTGTAAGTGCAACCTTGTGTAACCTGATTAACTACAAAGCTGTTTGAGCGTAACAGACGCTCAGAGAATACTTAATACTATAAAGAATACACAGATATCTGGGCTTAGGGTCCGAAACCTATTATGTGTATTATGACTATTATTCTTGCAAAAGGAATCACAGTACAAATGATACACTACAATATAACATAAACCAACTAACCAGATAAACTACACAGGAAATACAATACAATACAATTAAAGGAAAATACGAGAGAAAGAGTAGAGAGAGAGAGGGAGAGAGAGAGAATTGGCTCACAGTAAGACAATATGATTACGGAGAAAACTTACGCACAAGGGGAAACGATCGCATGCGCCTCGATATCCAGCTCCCGATTATCAGCAATGAGAACCGTTGAAGAGAGTGAAGTTGGATATGGTCGGCCTGCTATTTATGCCCCACACACAATACAATTCAATGGTCCCTACAATCTCATTGTTCATTGGACACAGGAATTCGGCTTCGCATTATAACAAAAGGTCATAGGTTGATTCATACAGGTGGGCTGTGACTATTTCCAACTGCTCAGGTGGGAGGGAAACTGGGTTTCCCGCCGCATGGGTAATAAAGTGCAAATAAAGTAAATGTTCATAAACTTCTTATGTCCATAACTATTCGCACGAGCGATTGATCTGCTTCAAACCAACACCGGAATATTTCTAATTAAATATTCTTCCGATGGATACTAAACACCACTGTATTACTCCTATCTGACCCTTCGTATCAAACAAAGAGGGATTCCTCTGTTCATGAACATTCTATATTAACCAAACTTCCAGAATCTATCAAAGGGACCATGATCTACAAAATACATTATATAGTGGAAATATGTAACGAAAGAGTCGCCCGCTAGACGCATACAATCTCTACCGTAAATGCGCATACCGTGCGCCTGCGGGTGCCCGCAACAGCGAGTATGCGCACGCACGGGAGAGCGCACGCATGCGCAGCAGGGACACATATGAGGTGCAAATATGGTAGTGTGCATAGAGATATTTTTTCTGACTTTGACAAGTATATAATATATAGTAGTACGGTACAGTAGGCCACTGCTCTACCTACCTCTGTGTTGTCAAGTATACTATCCATCCATACCTGTGGTGCATTTTAGTTGTGCGCAGTATATATAGTAGGAGGACAGTGCAGAATTTTGCTGACCACCAGTATATAATATATAGCAGTACAGTACAGTAGTCCACTGCTCTACCTACCTCTGTGTCATCAAGTATACTATCCATCCATACCTGTGGTGCATTTTAGTTGTGCGCAGTATATATATTAGGAGGACAGTGCAGAATTTTGCTGACCACCAGTATATAATATATAGCAGTATGGTACAGTAGGCCACTGCTCTACCTACCTCTGTGTCGTCAAGTATACTATCCATCCATACCTGTGGTGCATTTTAGTTGTGAGCAGCATATATAGTAGGAGTACTGTGCAGAATTTTGCTGACCACCAGTATATAATATAAAGCAGTATGGTACAGTAGGCCACTGCTCTACCTACCTCTGTGTCATCAAGTATACCATCCATCCATACCTGTGGTGCATTTTAGTTGTATGCAGTATATATAGTAGGACTGTGCAGAATTTTGCTGACCACCAGAAAATAATATATAGCAGTACAGTACAGTAGGCCACTGCTCTACCTACCTCTGTGTCGTCAAGTATACTATCCATCCATACCTGTGTTGCATTTTAGTTGTATGCAGTATATATAGTAGGAGGACAGTGCAGAATTTTGCTGACCACCAGTATATAATATATAGCAGTACAGTACAGTACAGTGTGCCACTACTCTACCTACCTCTGTGTCGTCAAGTATACTATCCATCCATACCTGTGGTGCATTTTAGTTGTGCGCAGTACATATAGTAGGAGTACAGTGTAGAATTTTGCTGACTACCAGTATATTATATGTATATAGCAGTACGGTACAGTAGTCCACTGCTCTACCTACCTCTGTGTCATCAAGTATACTATCCATCCATACCTGCGGTGCGTTTTAGTTGTGCGCAGTATATATAGTAGGAGGACAGTGCAGAATTTTGCTGACCACCAGAATATAATATATAGCAGTACGGTACAGTAGGCCACTACTCTACCTACCTCTGTGTCATCAAGCATACTATCCATCCATATCTGTGTTGCATTTTAGTTGTGCGCAGTACATATAGTAGGAGGACAGTGCAGAATTTTGCTGACCACCAGTATATAATATATAGCAGTACGGTACAGTAGTCCACTGCTCTACCTACCCCTGTGTCATCAAATATACTATCCATCCATACCTGTGGTGCATTTTAGTTGTGCGCAGTATATTTAGTAGGTGGACAGTGCAGAATTTTGCTGACCACCAGTATATAATATATAGCAGTACGGTACAGTAGGCCACTGCTCTACCTACATCTGTGTCATCAAGTATACTATCCATCCATACCTGTGGTGCATTTTAGTTGTGCGCAGTATATATAGTAGGAGGACAGTGCAGAATTTTGCTGACCACCAGTATATAATATATAGCAGTACGGTACAGTGTGCCACTACTCTACCTACCTCTGTGTCATCAAGTATACTATCCATCCATACCTGTGGTGCATTTTAGTTGTGCGCAGAATATATAGTAGGAGTGCAGTGCAGAATTTTGCTGACTACCAGTATATTATATGTATATAGCAGTACGGTACAGTAGTCCACTGCTCTACCTACCTCTATGTCATCAAGTATACTATCCATCCATACCTGTGGTGCATTTTAGTTGTGCGCAGTATATATAGTAGGAGGACAGTGCAGAATTTTGCTGACCACCAGAATATAATATATAGCAGTACGGTACAGTATGCCACTACTCTACCTACCTCTGTGTCGTTAAGCATACTATCCATCCATACCTGTGTTGCATTTTAGTTGTGCGCAGTACATATAGTAGGAGGACACTGCAGAATTTTGCTGACCACCAGTATATAATATATAGCAGTACGGTACAGTAGTCCACTGCTCTACCTACCTCTGTGTCATCAAATATACTATCCATCCATACCTGTGGTGCATTTTAGTTGTGTGCAATACAAATAGTAGGAGGACAGTGCAGACTTTTGCTGACATCCAGTATATAATATATAGCAGTACGGTACAGTAGTCCACTGCTCTACCTACTTCTGTGTCCTCAAGAATACCATCCATCCATACCTGTTGCGCATTTTAGTTGTGCGCAGTACATATAGTAGGAGGACAGTGCAGAATTTTCTGACTACCAGTATATTATATGTATATAGCAGTACGGTACTGTAGGCCACTGCTCTACCTACCTCTGTGTCATCAAGTATACTATCCATCCATACCTGTGGTGCGTTTTAGTTGTGCACAGTATATATAGTAGGAGGACAGTGCAGAATTTTGCTGACCAGCAGAATATAATATATATCAGTACGGTACAGTAGGCCACTACTCTACCTACCTCTGTGTCGTCAAGCATACTATCCATCCATACCTTTGTTGCATTTTAGTTGTGCGCAGTACATATAGTAGGAGGACAGTGCAGAATTTTGCTGACCACCATTATATAATATAAAGCAGTACGGTACAGTAGTCCACTGCTCTACCTACCTCTGTGTCATCAAATACACTATCCATCCATACCTGTGGTGCATTTTAGTTGTACGCAGTATATATTGTAGGAGGACAGTGCAGAATTTTGCTGACCACCAGTATATAATATATAGCAGTACGGTACAGTAGGCCACTGATCTACGTACCTCTGTGTCATCAAGTATACTATCCATCCATACCTGTGGTGCATTTTAGTTGTGCGCAGTATATGTAGTAGGAGGACAGTGCAGAATTTTGCTGACCACCAGTATATAATATATAGCAGTACAGTACAGTAGTCCACTGCTCTACCTTCCTCTGTGTCATCAAGTATACTATCCATCCATACCTGTGGTACATTTTAGTTGTGCGTAGTATATATATTAGGAGGACAGTGCAGAATTTTGCTGACCACCAGTATATAATATATAGTAGTACGGTACAGTAGGCCACTGCTCTACCTACCTCTGTGTTGTCAAGTATACTATCCATCCATACCTGTGGTGCATTTTAGTTGTGCGCAGTATATATAGTAGGAGGACAGTGCAGAATTTTGCTGACCACCAGTATATAATATATAGCAGTACAGTACAGTAGTCCACTGCTCTACCTACCTCTGTGTCATCAAGTATACTATCCATCCATACCTGTGGTGCATTTTAGTTGTGCGTAGTATATATATTAGGAGGACAGTGCAGAATTTTGCTGACCACCAGTATATAATATAAAGCAGTATGGTACAGTAGGCCACTGCTCTACCTACCTCTGTGTCATCAAGTATACCATCCATCCATACCTGTGGTGCATTTTAGTTGTATGCATTATATATAGTAGGACTGTGCAGAATTTTGCTGACCACCAGAATATAATATATAGCAGTACGTTACAGTAGGCCACTGCTCTACCTACCTCTGTGTCGTCAAATATACTATCCATCCATACATGTGGTGCATTTTAGTTGTGTGCAGTACAAATAGTAGGAGGACAGTGCAGACTTTGCTGACCACCAGTATATAATATATAGCAGTACGGTACAGTAGTCCACTGCTCTACCTACCTCTGTGTCCTCAAGTATACCATCCATCCATACCTGTTGTGCATTTTAGTTGTGCGCAGTAAATATAGTAGGAGGACAGTGCAGAATTTTGCTGACCACAAGAATATAATATATAGCAGTACGGTATAGTAGGCCACTACTCTACCTACCTCTGTGTCATCAAGTATACTATCCATCCATACATGTGTTGCATTTTAGTTGTGCGCAGTACATATAGTAGGAGTACAGTGCAGAATTTTGCTGACTACCAGTATATTATATGTTTATAGCAGTACGGTACAGTAGGCCACTGCTCTACCTACCTCTGTGTCATCAAGTATACTATCAATCCATACCTGTGGTGCATTTTAGTTGTGCGCAGTATATATAGTAGTAGGACAGTGCAGAATTTTGCTGAACACCAGAATGTAATATATAGCAGTACGGTACAGTAGGCCACTACTCTACCTACTTCTGTGTCGTCAAGTATACTATCCATCCATACCTGTGTTGCATTTTAGTTGTGCGCAGTACATATAGTAGGAGGACAGTGCAGAATTTTGCTGACCACCAGTATATAATATATAGCAGTACGGTACAGTAGTCCACTGCTCTACCTACCTCTGTGTCATCAAGTATACTATTCATCCATACCTGTGGTGCATTTTAGTTGTGCGCAGTATATATAGTAGGAGGACAGTGCAGAATTTTGCTGACCACCAGATTATAATATATAGCAGTACGGTACAGTAGGCCAAAACTCTACCTACCTCTGTGTCGTCAAGTATACTATCCATCCATACCTGTGTTGCATTTTAGTTGTGCTCAGTACATATAGTCGGAGGACAGTGCAGAATTTTGCTGACCACCAGTATATAATATATAGCAGTACGGTACAGTAGTCCACTGCTCTACCTACCTCTGTATCATCAAATATACTATCCATCCATACCTGTGGTACATTTTAGTTGTGCGCAGTATATATAGTAGGAGGACAGTGCAGAATTTTGCTGACCACCAGTATATAATATATAGCAGTACGGTACAGTAGTCCACTACTCTACCTACCTCTGTGTCATCAAGTATACTATCCATCCATACCTGTGGTGCATTTTAGTTGTGCGTAGTATATATATTAGGAGGACAGTGCAGAATTTTGCTGACCACCAGTATATAATATATAGCAGTACGGTACAGTAGGCCACTGCTCTACCTACCTATGTGTCGTCAAGTACACTATCCATCCATACCTGTGGTGCATTTTAGTTGTGCGCAGCATATATAGTAGGAGGACTGTGCAGAATTTTGCTGACCACCAGTATATAATATAAAGCAGTATGGTACAGTAGGCAACTGCTCTAGCTACCTCTGTGTCATCAAGTATACCATCCATCCATACCTGTGGTGCATTTTAGTTGTATGCAGTATATATAGTAGGACTGTGCAGAATTTTGCTGACCACCAGAATATAATATATAGCAGTACAGTACAGTAGGCCACTGCTCTACCTACCTCTGTGTCGTCAAATATACTATCCATCCATACCTGTGGTGCATTTTAGTTGTGTGCAGTATATATAGTAGGAGGACAGTGCAGACTTTTGCTGACAACCAGTATATAATATATAGCAGTACGGTACAGTAGTCCACTGCTCTACCTACCTCTGTGTCCTCAAGTATACCATCCATCCATACCTGTTGTGCATTTTAGTTGTGCGCAGTAAATTTAGTAGGAGGACAGTGCAGAATTTTTCTGACCACAAGAATATAATATATAGCAGTACGGTACAGTAGGCCACTACTCTACCTACCTCTGTGTCATCAAGTATACTATCCATCCATACCTGTGTTGCATTTTAGTTGTGCGCAGTACATATAGTAGGAGGACAGTGCAGAATTTGCTGAACACCAGAATGTAATATATAGCAGTACGGTACAGTAGGCCAAAACTCTACCTACATCTGTGTCGTCAAGTATACTATCCATCCATACCTGTGTTGCATTTTAGTTGTGCTCAGTACATATAGTCGGAGGACAGTGCAGAATTCTGCTGACTACCAGTATATAATATATAGCAGTACGGTACAGTAGTCCACTGCTCTACCTACCTCTGTGTCATCAAATATACTATCCATCCATACCTGTGGTACATTTTAGTTGTGCGCAGTATATATAGTAGGAGGACAGTGCAGAATTTTGCTGACCACCAGTATATAATATATAGCAGTACGGTACAGTAGGCCACTGCTCTACCTACCTCTGTGTCATCAAGTATACTATCCATCCATACCTGTGGTGCATTTTAGTTGTGCGCAGTATATATAGTAGGAGGACAGTGCAGAATTTTGCTGACCACCAGTATATAATATATAGCAGTACGGTACAGTAGGCCACTGCTCTACCTACCTCTGTGTCGTCAAGTATACTATCCATCCATACCTGCCTTGCATTTTAGTTGTGCGCAGTACATATAGTCGGAGGACAGTACAGAATTTTGCTGACCACCAGTATATAATATATAGCAGTACGGTACAGTAGTCCACTGCTCTACCTACCTCTGTGTCATCAAGTATACTATTCATCCATTCCTGTGGTGCGTTTTAGTTGTGCGCAGTATATATAGTAGGAGGACAGTGCAGAATTTGCTGACCACCAGAATATAATATATAGCAGTACGGTACAGTAGGCCACTACTCTACCTACCTCTGTGTCGTCAAGCATACTATCCATCCATATCTGTGTTGCATTTTAGTTGTGCGCAGTACATATAGTAGGAGGACAGTGCAGAATTTTGCTGACCACCAGTATATAATATATAGCAGTACGGTACAGTAGTCCACTGCTCTACCTACCCCTGTGTCATCAAATATACTATCCATCCATACCTGTGGTGCATTTTAGTTGTGCGCAGTATATATAGTAGGTGGACAGTGCAGAATTTTGCTGACCACCAGTATATAATATATAGCAGTACGGTACAGTAGGCAACTGCTCTACCTACCTCTGTGTCATCAAGTATACTATCCATCCATACCTGTGTTGCATTTTAGTTGTGCGCAGTACATATAGTAGGAGGACAGTGCAGAATTTTGCCTACCTCTGTGTCATCATGTATACTATCCATCCATACCTGTGGTGCATTGTAGTTGTGCGCAGTATATATAGTAGGAGGACAGTGCAGAATTTTGCTGACCACCAGTATATAATATGTAGCAGTACAGTACAGTAGTCCACTGCTCTACCTACCTCTGTGTCATCAAGTATACTATCCATCCATACCTGTGGTGCATTTTAGTTGTGCGCAGTATATATATTAGGAGGACAGTGCAGAATTTTGCTGACCACCAGTATATAATATATAGCAGTACGGTACAGTAGGCCACTGCTCTACCTACCTCTGTGTCGTCAAGTATACTATCCATCCATACCTGTGGTGCATTTTAGTTGTGAGCAGCATATATAGTAGGAGGACTGTGCAGAATTTTGCTGACCACCAGTATATAATATAAAGCAGTATGGTACAGTAGGCCACTGCTCTACCTACCTCTGTGTCATCAAGTATACCATCCATCCATACCTGTGGTGCATTTTAGTTGTATGCAGTATATATAGTAGGACTGTGCAGAATTTTGCTGACCACCAGAAAATAATATATAGCAGTACAGTACAGTAGGCCACTGCTCTACCTACCTCTGTGTCGTCAAGTATACTTTCCATCCATACCTGTGTTGCATTTTAGTTGTATGCAGTATATATAGTAGGAGGACAGTGCAGAATTTTGCTGACCACCAGAATATAATATATAGCAGTACGGTACAGTAGGCCACTACTCTACCTACCTCTGTGTCGTCAAGTATACTATCCATCCATACCTGTGTTGCATTTTAGTTGTGCGCAGTACATATAGTAGGAGGACAGTGCAGAATTTTGCTGACCACCAGTATATAATATATAGCAGTACAGTACAGTGTGCCACTACTCTACCTACCTCTGTCTCGTCAAGTATACTATCCATCCATACCTGTGGTGCATTTTAGTTGTGCGCAGTATATTTAGTAGGTGGACAGTGCAGAATTTTGCTGACCACCAGTATATAATATATAGCAGTACGGTACAGTAGGCCACTGCTCTACCTACATCTGTGTCATCAAGTATACTATCCATCCATACCTGTGGTGCATTTTAGTTGTGCGCAGTATATATAGTAGGAGGACAGTGCAGAATTTTGCTGACCACCAGTATATAATATATAGCAGTACGGTACAGTGTGCCACTACTCTACCTACCTCTGTGTCATCAAGTATACTATCCATCCATACCTGTGGTGCATTTTAGTTGTGCGCAGTATATATAGTAGGAGTACAGTGCAGAATTTTGCTGACTACCAGTATATTATATGTATATAGCAGTACGGTACAGTAGTCCACTGCTCTACCTACCTCTATGTCATCAAGTATACTATCCATCCATACCTGTGGTGCATTTTAGTTGTGCGCAGTATATATAGTAGGAGGACAGTGCAGAATTTTGCTGACCAACAGAATATAATATATAGCAGTACGGTCAGTATGCCACTACTCTACCTACCTCTGTGTCGTTAAGCATACTATCCATCCATACCTGTGTTGCATTTTAGTTGTGCGCAGTACATATAGTAGGAGGACAGTGCAGAATTTTGCTGACCACCAGTATATAATATATAGCAGTACGGTACAGTAGTCCACTGCTCTACCTACCTCTGTGTCATCAAATATACTATCCATCCATACCTGTGGTGCATTTTAGTTGTGTGCAATACAAATAGTAGGAGGACAGTGCAGACTTTTGCTGACATCCAGTATATAATATATAGCAGTACGGTACAGTAGTCCACTGCTCTACCTACCTCTGTGTCCTCAAGAATACCATCCATCCATACCTGTTGCGCATTTTAGTTGTGCGCAGTACATATAGTAGGAGGACAGTGCAGAATTTTCTGACTACCAGTATATTATATGTATATAGCAGTACGGTACTGTAGGCCACTGCTCTACCTACCTCTGTGTCATCAAGTATACTATCCATCCATACCTGTGGTGCGTTTTAGTTGTGCACAGTATATATAGTAGGAGGACAGTGCAGAATTTTGCTGACCAGCAGAATATAATATATATCAGTACGGTACAGTAGGCCACTACTCTACCTACCTCTGTGTCGTCAAGCATACTATCCATCCATACCTTTGTTGCATTTTAGTTGTGCGCAGTACATATAGTAGGAGGACAGTGCAGAATTTTGCTGACCACCATTATATAATATAAAGCAGTACGGTACAGTAGTCCACTGCTCTACCTACCTCTGTGTCATCAAATATACTATCCATCCATACCTGTGGTGCATTTTAGTTGTGCGCAGTATATATTGTAGGAGGACAGTGCAGAATTTTGCTGACCACCAGTATATAATATATAGCAGTATGGTACAGTAGGCCACTGATCTACGTACCTCTGTGTCATCAAGTATACTATCCATCCATACCTGTGGTGCATTTTAGTTGTGCGCAGTATATGTAGTAGGAGGACAGTGCAGAATTTTGCTGACCACCAGTATATAATATATAGCAGTACAGTACAGTAGTCCACTGCTCTACCTACCTCTGTGTCATCAAGTATACTATCCATCCATACCTGTGGTACATTTTAGTTGTGCGTAGTATATATATTAGGAGGACAGTGCAGAATTTTGCTGACCACCAGTATATAATATATAGTAGTACGGTACAGTAGGCCACTGCTCTACCTACCTCTGTGTTGTCAAGTATACTATCCATCCATACCTGTGGTGCATTTTAGTTGTGCGCAGTATATATAGTAGGAGGACAGTGCAGAATTTTGCTGACCACCAGTATATAATATATAGCAGTACAGTACAGTAGTCCACTGCTCTACCTACCTCTGTGTCATCAAGTATACTATCCATCCATACCTGTGGTGCATTTTAGTTGTGCGTAGTATATATATTAGGAGGACAGTGCAGAATTTTGCTGACCACCAGTATATAATATAAAGCAGTATGGTACAGTAGGCCACTGCTCTACCTACCTCTGTGTCATCAAGTATACCATCCATCCATACCTGTGGTGCATTTTAGTTGTATGCAGTATATATAGTAGGACTGTGCAGAATTTTGCTGACCACCAGAATATAATATATAGCAGTACGTTACAGTAGGCCACTGCTCTACCTACCTCTGTGTCGTCAAATATACTATCCATCCATACATGTGGTGCATTTTAGTTGTGTGCAGTATATATAGTAGGAGGACAGTGCAGACTTTGCTGACCACCAGTATATAATATATAGCAGTACGGTACAGTAGTCCACTGCTCTACCTACCTCTGTGTCCTCAAGTATACCATCCATCCATACCTGTTGTGCATTTTAGTTGTGCGCAGTAAATATAGTAGGAGGACAGTGCAGAATTTTGCTGACCACAAGAATATAATATATAGCAGTACGGTATAGTAGGCCACTACTCTACCTACCTCTGTGTCATCAAGTATACTATCCATCCATACATGTGTTGCATTTTAGTTGTGCGCAGTACATATAGTAGGAGTACAGTGCAGAATTTTGCTGACTACCAGTATATTATATGTTTATAGCAGTACGGTACAGTAGGCCACTGCTCTACCTACCTCTGTGTCATCAAGTATACTATCAATCCATACCTGTGGTGCATTTTAGTTGTGCGCAGTATATATAGTAGTAGGACAGTGCAGAATTTTGCTGAACACCAGAATGTAATATATAGCAGTACGGTACAGTAGGCCACTACTCTACCTACTTCTGTGTCGTCAAGTATACTATCCATCCATACCTGTGTTGCATTTTAGTTGTGCGCAGTACATATAGTAGGAGGACAGTGCAGAATTTTGCTGACCACCAGTATATAATATATAGCAGTACGGTACAGTAGTCCACTGCTCTACCTACCTCTGTGTCATCAAGTATACTATTCATCCATACCTGTGGTGCATTTTAGTTGTGCGCAGTATATATAGTAGGAGGACAGTGCAGAATTTTGCTGACCACCAGATTATAATATATAGCAGTACGGTACAGTAGGCCAAAACTCTACCTACCTCTGTGTCGTCAAGTATACTATCCATCCATACCTGTGTTGCATTTTAGTTGTGCTCAGTACATATAGTCGGAGGACAGTGCAGAATTTTGCTGACCACTAGTATATAATATATAGCAGTACGGTACAGTAGTCCACTGCTCTACCTACCTCTGTATCATCAAATATACTATCCATCCATACCTGTGGTACATTTTAGTTGTGCGCAGTATATATAGTAGGAGGACAGTGCAGAATTTTGCTGACCACCAGTATATAATATATAGCAGTACGGTACAGTAGTCCACTGCTCTACCTACCTCTGTGTCATCAAGTATACTATCCATCCATACCTGTGGTGCATTTTAGTTGTGCGTAGTATATATATTAGGAGGACAGTGCAGAATTTTGCTGACCACCAGTATATAATATATAGCAGTACGGTACAGTAGGCCACTGCTCTACCTACCTATGTGTCGTCAAGTATACTATCCATCCATACCTGTGGTGCATTTTAGTTGTGCGCAGCATATATAGTAGGAGGACTGTGCAGAATTTTGCTGACCACCAGTATATAATATAAAGCAGTATGGTACAGTAGGCCACTGCTCTAGCTACCTCTGTGTCATCAAGTATACCATCCATCCATACCTGTGGTGCATTTTAGTTGTATGCAGTATATATAGTAGGACTGTGCAGAATTTTGCTGACCACCAGAATATAATATATAGCAGTACAGTACAGTAGGCCACTGCTCTACCTACCTCTGTGTCGTCAAATATACTATCCATCCATACCTGTGGTGCATTTTAGTTGTGTGCAGTATATATAGTAGGAGGACAGTGCAGACTTTTGCTGACAACCAGTATATAATATATAGCAGTACGGTACAGTAGTCCACTGCTCTACCTACCTCTGTGTCCTCAAGTATACCATCCATCCATACCTGTTGTGCATTTTAGTTGTGCGCAGTAAATTTAGTAGGAGGACAGTGCAGAATTTTTCTGACCACAAGAATATAATATATAGCAGTACGGTACAGTAGGCCACTACTCTACCTACCTCTGTGTCATCAAGTATACTATCCATCCATACCTGTGTTGCATTTTAGTTGTGCGCAGTACATATAGTAGGAGGACAGTGCAGAATTTGCTGAACACCAGAATGTAATATATAGCAGTACGGTACAGTAGGCCACTACTCTACCTACCTCTGTGTCGTCAAGTATACTATCCATCCATACCTGTGTTGAATTTTAGTTGTGCGCAGTACACATAGTAGGAGGACAGTGCAGAATTTTGCTGACCACCAGTATATAATATATAGCAGTACGGTACAGTAGTCCACTGCTCTACCTACCTCTGTGTCATCAAGTATACTATTCATCCATACCTGTGGTGCATTTTAGTTGTGCGCACTATATATAGTAGGAGTACAGTGCAGAATTTTGCTGACCACCAGATTATAATATATAGCAGTACGGTACAGTAGGCCAAAACTCTACCTACATCTGTGTCGTCAAGTATACTATCCATCCATACCTGTGTTGCATTTTAGTTGTGCTCAGTACATATAGTCGGAGGACAGTGCAGAATTCTGCTGACTACCAGTATATAATATATAGCAGTACGGTACAGTAGTCCACTGCTCTACCTACCTCTGTGTCATCAAATATACTATCCATCCATACCTGTGGTACATATTAGTTGTGCGCAGTATATATAGTAGGAGGACAGTGCAGAATTTTGCTGACCACCAGTATATAATATATAGCAGTACGGTACAGTAGGCCACTGCTCTACCTACCTCTGTGTCATCAAGTATACTATCCATCCATACCTGTGGTGCATTTTAGTTGTGCGCAGTATATATAGTAGGAGGACAGTGCAGAATTTTGCTGACCACCAGTATATAATATATAGCAGTACGGTACAGTAGGCCACTGCTCTACCTACCTCTGTGTCGTCAAGTATACTATCCATCCATACCTGCCTTGCATTTTAGTTGTGCGCAGTACATATAGTCGGAGGACAGTACAGAATTTTGCTGACCACCAGTAAATAATATATAGCAGTACGGTACAGTAGTCCACTGCTCTACCTACCTCTGTGTCATCAAATATATTATCCATCCATACCTGTGGTGCATTTTTGTTGTGCGCAGTATATATAGTACGAGGACAGTGCAGAAATTTGCTGACCACCAGTGTATAATATATAGCAGTACGGTACAGTAGTCCACTGCTCTACCTACCTCTGTGTCATCAAATATACTATCCATACATACCTGTGGTACATTTTAGTTGTGCGCAGTATATATAGTAGGAGGACAGTGCAGAATTTTGCTGACCACCAGTATATAATATATAGCAGTACAGTACAGTAGGCCACTGCTCTACCTACCTCTGTGTCATCAAGTATACTATCCATCCATACCTGTGGTGCATTTTAGTTGTGCGCAGTATATATAGTAGGAGGACAGTGCAGAATTTTGCTGACCACCAGTGTATAATATATAGCAGTACGGTACAGTAGGCCACTGCTCTACCTACCTCTGTGTCATTAAGTATACTATCCATTCATACCTGTGGTGCATTTTAGTTGTGCACAGTATATATAGTAGGAGGACAGTGCAGAATTTTGCTGACCACCAGTATATAATATATAGCAGTACGGTAAAGTAGGCCACTGCTCTACCTACCTCTGTGTCGTTAAGTATACTATCCATCCATACCTGCGTTGCATTTTAGTTGTGCGCAGTACATATAGTCGGAGGACAGTACAGAATTTTGCTGACCACCAGTATATAATATATAGCAGTACGGTACAGTAGTCCACTGCTCTACCTACCTCTGTGTCATCAAATATACTATCCATCCATACCTGTGGTGCATTTTAGTTGTGCGCAGTATATATAGTAGGAGGACAGTGCAGAATTTTGCTGACCACCAGTATATAATATATAGCAGTACGGTACAGTAGGCCACTGCTCTACCTACCTCAGTGTCATCAAGTATACTATCCATCCATACATGTGGTGCATTTTAGTTGTGCGCAGTATATATAGAAGGAGGATAGTGCAGAAATTTGCTGACCACCAGTATATAATATATAGCAGTACGGTACAGTAGTCCACTGCTCTACCTACCTCTGTGTCATCAAATATACTATCCATACATACCTGTGGTACATTTTAGTTGTGCGCAGTATATATCGTAGGAGGACAGTGCAGAATTTTGATGACCACCAGTATATAATATATAGCAGTACGGTACAGTAGGCCACTGCTCTACCTACCTCTGTGTCATCAAGTATACTATCCATCTATACCTGTGGTGCATTTTAGTTGTGCGCAGTATATATAGTAGGAGGACAGTGCAGAATTTTGCTGACCACCAGTATATAATATATAGCAGTACAGCACAGTAGTCCACTACTCTACCTACCTCTGTGTTATCAAGTATACTATCCATCCATACCTGTGGTGCATTTTAGTTGTGCGTAGTATATATATTAGGAGGACAGTGCAGAATTTTGCTGACCACCAGTATATAATATATAGCAGTACGGTACAGTAGGCCACTGCTCTACCTACCTCTGTGTTGTCAAGTATACTATCCATCCATACCGGTGGTGCATTTCAGTTGTGCGCAGCACATATAGTAGGAGGACTGTGCAGAATTTTGCTGACCACCAGTATATAATATATAGCAGTAGGGTACAGTAGTCCACTGCTCTACCTACCTCTGTGTCCTCAAGTATACCATCCATCCATACCTGTTGTGCATTTTAGTTGTGCGCAGTAAATATAGTAGGAGGACAGTGCACATTATTGCTGACCACAAGAATATAATATATAGCAGTACGGTACAGTAGGCCACTACTCTACCTACCTCTGTGTCATCAAGTATACTATCCATCCATACCTGTGTTGCATTTTAGTTGTGCGCAATACATATAGTAGGAGGACAGTGCAGAATTTTGCTGAACACCAGAATGTAATATATAGCAGTACGGTACAGTAGGCCACTACTCTACCTACCTCTGAGTCGTCAAGTATACTATCCATCCATACCTGTATTGCATTTTAGTTGTGCGCAGTATATATCGTAGGAGGACAGTGCAGAATTTTGCTGACCACCAGATTATAATATATAGCAGTACGGTACAGTAGGCCAAAACTCTACCTACCTCTGTGTCATCAAGTATACTATCCATCCATACCTGTGTTGCATTTTAGTTGTGCTCAGTACATATAGTCGAAGGACAGTGCAGAATTTTGCTGACTACCAGTATATAATATATAGCAGTACGGTACAGTAGTCCACTGCTCTACCTACCTCTGTGTCATCAAATATACTATCCATCCATACCTGTGGTACATTTTAGTTGTGCACAGTATATATAGTAGGAGGACAGTGCAGAATTTTGCTGACCACCAGTATATAATATATAGCAGTACGGTACAGTAGGCCACTGCTCTACCTACCTCTGTGTCATCAAGTATACTATCCATCCATACCTGTGGTGCATTTTAGTTGTGCGCAGTATATATAGTAGGAGGACAGTGCAGAATTTTGCTGACCACCAGTATATAATATATAGCAGTACCGTACAGTAGTCCACTGCTCTACCTACCTCTGTGTCATCAAGTATACTATCCATTTATACCTGTGGTGCATTTTAGTTGTGCGCAGTATATATAGTAGGAGGACAGTGCAGAATTTTGCTGACCACCAGTATATAATATATAGCAGTACGGTACAGTAGGCCACTGCTCTACCTACCTCTGTGTCGTCAAGTATACTATCCATCCATACCTGCGTTGCATTTTAGTTTTGCGCAGTACATATAGTCGGAGGACAGTACAGAATTTTGCTGACCACCAGTATATAATATATAGCAGTACGGTACAGTAGTCCACTGCTCTACCTACCTCTGTGTCATCAAATATACTATCCATCCATACCTGTGGTGCATTTTAGTTGTGCGCAGTATATATAGTAGGACAGTGCAGAATTTTGCTGACCACCAGTATATAATATATAGCAGTACGGTACAGTAGGCCACTGCTCTACCTACCTCTGTGTCATCAAGTATACTATCCATCCATACCTGTGGTGCATTTTAGTTGTGCGCAGTATATATAGTAGGAGGACACTGCAGAAATTTGCTGACCACCAGTATATAATATATAGCAGTAGGGTACAGTAGTCCACTGCTCTACCTACCTCTGTGTCCTCAAGTATACCATCCATCCATACCTGTTGTGCATTTTAGTTGTGCGCAGTATATATAGTAGGAGGACAGTGCAGAGTTTTGCAGACTACCAGTATATTATATGTATATAGCAGTACAGTACAGTAGGCCACTGCTCTACCTACCTCTGTGTCATCAAGTATACTATCCATCCATACCTGTGGTGCATTTTAGTTGTGCACAGTATATATAGTAGGAGTACAGTGCAGAATTTTGCTGAACACCAGAATGTAATATATAGCAGTACGGTACAGTAGGTCACTACTCTACCTACCTCTGTGTCGTCAAGTATACTATCCATCCATACCTGTGGTGCATTTTAGTTGTGCGCAGTACATATAGTAGGAGGACAGTGCAGAATTTTGCTGACCACCAGTATATAATATATAGCAGTACGGTACAGTAGGCCACTACTCTACCTACCTCTGTGTCATCAAGTATACTATCCATCCATACCTGTGTTGCATTTTAGTTGTGCGCAGAACATATAGTAGGAGGACAGAGCAGAATTTTGCTGACTACCAGTATATTATATGTATATAGCAGTACGGTACAGTAGGCCACTGCTCTACCTACCTCTGTGTCATCAAGTATACTATCCATCCATACCTATGGTGCATTTTAGTTGTGCACAGTATATATAGTAGGAGTACAGTGCAGAATTTTGCTGAACACCAGAATGTAATATTTAGCAGTACGGTACAGTAGGCCACTACTCTACCTACCTCTGTGTCATCAAGTATACTATCCATCCATACCTGTGTTGCATTTTAGTTGTGCGCAGTACATATAGTAGGAGGACAGTGCAGAATTTTGCTGACCACCAGTATATAATATATAGCAGTACAGTACAGTAGTCCACTGCTCTACCTACCTCTGTGTCATCAAGTATACTATCCATCCATACCTGTGGTGCATTTTAGTTGTGCGTAGTATATATATTAGGAGGACAGTGCAGAATTTTGCTGACCACCAGTATATAATATATAGCAGTACGGTACAGTAGGCCACTGCTCTACCTACCTATGTGTCGTCAAATATACTATCCATCCATACCTGTGGTGCATTTTAGTTGTGCGCAGCATATATAGTAGGAGGACAGAGCAGAATTTTGCTGACTACCAGTATATTATATGTATATAGCAGTACGGTACAGTAGTCCACTGCTCTACCTACCTCTGTGTCATCAAGTATACTATCCATCCATACCTGTGGTGCATTTTAGTTGTGCGCAGTATATATAGTAAGAGGACAGTGCAGAATTTTGCTGACCACCAGTATATAATATATAGCAGTACGGTACAGTAGGCCACTGCTCTACCTACCTCTGTGTCATCAAGTATACTATCCATCCATACCTGTGGTGCATTTTAGTTGTGCGCAGTATATATAGTAGGAGGACTGTGCAGAATTTTGCTGACCACCAGTATATAATATAAAGCAGTATGGTACAGTAGGCCACTGCTCTACCTACCTCTGTGTCATCAAGTATACCATCCATCCATACCTGTGGTGCATTTTAGTTTTATGCAGTATATATAGTAGGACTGTGCAGAATTTTGCTGACCACCAGAATATAATATATAGCAGTACAGTACAGTAGGCCACTGCTCTACCTACCTCTGTGTCGTCAAATATACTATCCATCCATACATGTGGTGCATTTTAGTTGTGTGCAGTATATATAGTAGGAGGACAGTGCAGACTTTGCTGACCACCAGTATATAATATATAGCAGTACGGTACAGTAGTCCACTGCTCTACCTACCTCTGTTTCCTCAAGTATACCATCCATCCATACCTGTTGTGCATTTTAGTTGTGCGCAGTAAATATAGTAGGAGGACAGTGCAGAATTTTGCTGACCACAAGAATATAATATATAGCAGTACGGTACAGTAGGCCACTACTCTACCTACCTCTGTGTCATCAAGTATACTATCCATCCATACATGTGTTGCATTTTAGTTGTGCGCAGTACATATAGTAGGAGTACAGTGCAGAATTTTGCTGACTACCAGTATATTATATGTATATAGCAGTATGGTACAGTAGGCCACTGCTCTACCTACCTCTGTGTCATCAAGTATACTATCAATCCATACCTGTGGTGCATTTTAGTTGTGCGCAGTATATATAGTAGTAGGACAGTGCAGAATTTTGCTGAACACCAGAATGTAATATATAGCAGTACGGTACAGTAGGCCACTACTCTACCTACTTCTGTGTCGTCAAGTATACTATCCATCCATACCTGTGTTGCATTTTAGTTGTGCGCAGTACATATAGTAGGAGGACAGTGCAGAATTTTGCTGACCACCAGTATATAATATATAGCAGTACGGTACAGTAGTCCACTGCTCTACCTACCTCTGTGTCATCAAGTATACTATTCATCCATACCTGTGGTGCATTTTAGTTGTGCGCAGTATATATAGTAGGAGGACAGTGCAGAATTTTGCTGACCACCAGATTATAATATATAGCAGTACGGTACAGTAGGCCAAAACTCTACCTACCTCTGTGTCGTCAAGTATTCTATCCATCCATACCTGTGTTGCATTTTAGTTGTGCTCAGTACATATAGTCGGAGGACAGTGCAGAATTTTGCTGACCACCAGTATATAATATATAGCAGTACGGTACAGTAGTCCACTGCTCTACCTACCTCTGTGTCATCAAATATACTATCCATCCATACCTGTGGTACATTTTAGTTGTGCGCAGTATATATAGTAGGAGGACAGTGCAGAATTTTGCTGACCACCAGTATATAATATATAGCAGTACGGTACAGTAGGCCACTGCTCTACCTACCTCTGTGTCATCAAGTATACTATCCATCCATACCTGTGGTGCATTTTAGTTGTGCGCAGTATATATTGTAGGAGGACAGTGCAGAATTTTGCTGACCACCAGTATATAATATATAGCAGTACAGTACAGTAGTCCACTGCTCTACCTACCTCTGTTTCATCAAGTATACTATCCATCCATACCTGTGGTGCATTTTAGTTGTGCGTAGTATATATATTAGGAGGACAGTGCAGAATTTTGCTGACCACCAGTATATAATATATAGCAGTACGGTACAGTAGGCCACTGCTCTACCTACCTATGTGTCGTCAAGTATACTATCCATCCATACCTGTGGTGCATTTTAGTTGTGCGCAGCATATATAGTAGGAGGACTGTGCAGAATTTTGCTGACCACCAGTATATAATATAAAGCAGTATGGTACAGTAGGCCACTGCTCTACCTACCTCTGTGTCATCAAGTATACCATCCATCCATACCTGTGGTGCATTTTAGTTGTATGCAGTATATATAGTAGGACTGTGTAGAATTTTGCTGACAACCAGTATATAATATATAGCAGTACGGTACAGTAGTCCACTGCTCTACCTACCTCTGTGTCATCAAGTATACTATCCATCCATACCTGTGGTGCATTTTAGTTGTGTGCAGTATATATAGTAGGACAGTGCAGACTTTTGCTGACAACCAGTATATAATATATAGCAGTACGGTACAGTAGTCCACTGCTCTACCTACCTCTGTGTCCTCAAGTATACCATCCATCCATACCTGTTGTGCATTTTAGTTGTGCGCAGTAAATTTAGTAGGAGGACAGTGCAGAATTTTGCTGACCACAAGAATATAATATATAGCAGTACGGTACAGTAGGCCACTACTCTACCTACCTCTGTGTCATCAAGTATACTATCCATCCATACCTGTGTTGCATTTTAGTTGTGCGCAGTACATATAGTAGGAGGACAGTGCAGAATTTTGCTGAACACCAGAATGTAATATATAGCAGTACGGTACAGTAGGCCACTACTCTACCTACCTCTGTGTCGTCAAGTATACTATCCATCCATACCTGTGTTGCATTAAGGTTGTGCGCAGTACACATAGTAGGAGGACAGTGCAGAATTTTGCTGACCACCAGTATATAATATATAGCAGTACGGTACAGTAGTCCACTGCTCTACCTACCTCTGTGTCATCAAGTATACTATTCATCCATACCTGTGGTGCATTTTAGTTGTGCGCAGTATATATAGTAGGAGGACAGTGCAGAATTTTGCTGACCACCAGATTATAATATATAGCAGTACGGTACAGTAGGCCAAAACTCTACCTACATCTGAGTCGTTGAGTATACTATCCATCCATACCTGTATTGCATTTTAGTTGTGCTCAGTACATATAGTCGGAGGACAGTGCAGAATTTTGCTGACTACCAGTATATAATATATAGCAGTACGGTACAGTAGGCCACTGCTCTACCTACCTCTGTGTCATCAAGTATACTATCCATCCATACCTGTGGTGCATTTTAGTTGTGCGCAGTATATATAGTAGGAGGACAGTGCAGAATTTTGCTGACCACCAGTATATAATATATAGCAGTACGGTACAGTAGGCCACTGCTCTACCTACCTCTGTGTCATCAAGTATACTATCCATTCATACCTGTGGTGCATTTTAGTTGTGTGCAGTATATATAGTAGGAGGACAGTGCAGTATTTTGCTGACCACCAGTATATAATATATAGCAGTACGGTACAGTAGGCCACTGCTCTACCTACCTCTGTGTCGTTAAGTATACTATCCATCCATACCTGCGTTGCATTTTAGTTGTGCGCAGTACATATAGTCGGAGGACAGTACAGAATTTTGCTGACCACCAGTATATAATATATAGCAGTACGGTACAGTAGTCCACTGCTCTACCTACCTCTGTGTCATCAAATATACTATCCATCCATACCTGTGGTGCATTTTAGTGTTGCGCAGTATATATAGTACGAGGACAGTGCAGAATTTTGCTGACCACCAGTATATAATATATAGCAGTACGGTACAGTAGGCCACTGCTCTACCTACCTCTGTGTCATCAAGTATACTATCCATCCATACCTGTGGTGCATTTTAGTTGTGCGCAGTATATATAGTAGGAGGACAGTGCAGAAATTTGCTGACCACCAGTATATAATATATAGCAGTACGGTACAGTAGTCCACTGCTCTACCTACCTCTGTGTCATCAAATATACTATCCATACATACCTGTGGTACATTTTAGTTGTGCGCAGTATATATAGTAGAAGGACAGTGCAGAATTTTGATGACCACCAGTATATAATATATAGCAGTACGGTACAGTAGGCCACTGCTCTACCTACCTCTGTGTCATCAAGTATACCATCCATCTATACCTGTGGTGCATTTTAGTTGTGCGCAGTATATATAGTAGGAGGACAGTGCAGAATTTTGCTGACCACCAGTATATAATATATAGCAGTACAGCACAGTAGTCCACTACTCTACCTACCTCTGTGTCATCAAGTATACTATCCATCCATACCTGTGGTGCATTTTAGTTGTGCGTAGTATATATATTAGGAGGACAGTGCAGAATTTTGCTGACCACCAGTATATAATATATAGCAGTACGTTACAGTAGGCCACTGCTCTACCTACCTCTGTGTTGTCAAGTATACTATCCATCCATACCGGTGGTCCATTTTAGTTGTGCGCAGCATATATAGTAGGAGGACTGTGCAGAATTTTGCTGACCACCAGTATATATTATAAAGCAGTATGGTACAGTACGCCATTGCTCTACCTACCTCTGTGTCATCAAGTATACCATCCATCCATACCTGTGGTGCATTTTAGTTGTATGCAGTATATATAGTAGGATTGTGCAGAATTTTGCTGACCACCAGAATATAATATATAGCAGTACAGTACAGTAGTCCACTGCTCTACCTACCTCTGTGTCCTCAAGTATACCATCCATCCATACCTGTTGTGCATTTTAGTTGTGCGCAGTAAATATAGTAGGAGGACAGTGCAGAATTTTGCTGACCACAAGAATATAATATATAGCAGTACGGTACAGTAGGCCACTACTCTACCTACCTCTGTGTCATCAAGTATACTATCCATCCATACCTGTGTTGCATTTTAGTTGTGCGCAGTACATATAGTAGGAGGACAGTGCAGAATTTTGCTGAACACCAGAATGTAATATATAGCAGTACGGTACAGTAGGCCACTACTCTACCTACCTCTGTGTCGTCAAGTATACTATCCATCCATACCTGTGTTGCATTTTAGTTGTGCGCAGTACATATAGTAGGAGGACAGTGCAGAATTTTGCTGACCACCAGTATATAATATATAGCAGTACGGTACAGTAGTCCACTGCTCTACTTACCTCTGTGTCATCAAGTATACTATAAATCCATACCTGTGGTGCATTTTAGTTGTGCGCAGTATATATAGTAGGAGGACAGTGCAGAATTTTGCTGACCACCAGATTATAATATATAGCAGTACGGTACAGTAGGCCAAAACTCTACCTACCTCTGTGTCGTCAAGTATACTATCCATCCATACCTGTGTTGCATTTTAGTTGTGCTCAGTACATATAGTCGGAGGACAGTGCAGAATTTTGCTGACTACCAGTATATAATATATAGCAGTACGGTACAGTAGTCCACTGCTCTACCTACCTCTGTGTCATCAAATATACTATCCATCCATACCTGTGGTACATTTTAGTTGTGCGCAGTTTATATATTAGGAGGACAGTGCAGAATTTTGCTGACCACCAGTATATAATATATAGCAGTACGGTACAGTAGTCCACTGCTCTACCTACCTCTGTGTCATCAAATATACTATCCATCCATACCTGTGGTGCATTTTAGTTGTGCGCAGTATATATAGTACGAGGACAGTGCAGAATTTTGCTGACCACCAGTATATAATATATAGCAGTACGGTACAGTAGGCCACTGCTCTACCTACCTCTGTGTCATCAAGTATACTATCCATCCATACCTGTGGTGCATTTTAGTTGTGCGCAGTATATATAGTAGGACGACAGTGCAGAAATTTGCTGACCACCAGTATATAATATATAGCAGTACGGTACAGTAGTCCACTGCTCTACCTACCTCTGTGTCATCAAATATACTATCCATACATACCTGTGGTACATTTTAGTTGTGCGCAGTATATATAGTAGGAGGACAGTGCAGAATTTTGCTGACCACCAGTATATAATATATAGCAGTACGGTACAGTAGGCCACTGCTCTACCTACCTCTGTGTCATCAAGTATACTATCCATCCATACCTGTGGTGCATTTTAGTTGTGCGCAGTATATATAGTAGGAGTACAGTGCAGAATTTTGCTGACCACCAGTATATAATATATAGTAGTACGGTACAGTAGGCCACTGCTCTACCTACCTCTGTGTCATCAAGTATACTATCCATTCATACCTGTGGTGCATTTTAGTTGTGCGCAGTATATATAGTAGGAGGACAGTGCAGAATTTTGCTGACCACCAGTATATAATATATAGCAGTACGGTACAGTAGGCCACTGCTCTACCTACCTCTGTGTCGTTAAGTATACTATCCATCCATACCTGCGTTGCATTTTAGTTGTGCGCAGTACATATAGTCGGAGGACAGTACAGAATTTTGCTGACCACCACTATATAATATATAGCAGTACGGTACAGTAGTCCACTGCTCTACCTACCTCTGTGTCATCAAATATACTATCCATCCATACCTGTGGTGCATTTTAGTTGTGCGCAGTATATATAGTACGAGGACAGTGCAGAATTTTGCTGACCACCAGTATATAATATATAGCAGTACGGTACAGTAGGCCACTGCTCTACCTACCTCTGTGTCATCAAGTATACTATCCATCCATACCTGTGGTGCATTTTAGTTGTGCGCAGTATATATAGTAGGAGGACAGTGCAGAAATTTGCTGACCACCAGTATATAATATATAGCAGTACGGTACAGTAGTCCACTGCTCTACCTACCTCTGTGTCATCAAATATACTATCCATACATACCTGTGGTACATTTTAGTTGTGCGCAGTATATATAGTAGAAGGACAGTGCAGATTTTTGATGACCACCAGTATATAATATATAGCAGTACGGTACAGTAGGCCACTGCTCTACCTACCTCTGTGTCATCAAGTATACTATCCATCCATACCTGTGGTGCATTTTAGTTGTGCGCAGTATATATAGTAGGAGGACAGTGCAGAATTTTGCTGACCACCAGTATATAATATATAGCAGTACAGCACAGTAGTCCACTACTCTACCTACCTCTGTGTCATCAAGTATACTATCCATCCATACCTGTGGTGCATTTTAGTTGTGCGTAGTATATATATTAGGAGGACAGTGCAGAATTTTGCTGACCACCAGTATATAATATATAGCAGTACGTTACAGTAGGCCACTGCTCTACCTACCTCTGTGTTGTCAAGTATACTATCCATCCATACCGGTGGTCCATTTTAGTTGTGCGCAGCATATATAGTAGGAGGACTGTGCAGAATTTTGCTGACCACCAGTATATATTATAAAGCAGTATGGTACAGTACGCCATTGCTCTACCTACCTCTGTGTCATCAAGTATACCATCCATCCATACCTGTGGTGCATTTTAGTTGTATGCAGTATATATAGTAGGATTGTGCAGAATTTTGCTGACCACCAGAATATAATATATAGCAGTACAGTACAGTAGTCCACTGCTCTACCTACCTCTGTGTCCTCAAGTATACCATCCATCCATACCTGTTGTGCATTTTAGTTGTGCGCAGTAAATATAGTAGGAGGACAGTGCAGAATTTTGCTGACCACAAGAATATAATATATAGCAGTACGGTACAGTAGGTCACTACTCTACCTACCTCTGTGTCATCAAGTATACTATCCATCCATACCTGTGTTGCATTTTAGTTGTGCGCAGTACATATAGTAGGAGGACAGTGCAGAATTTTGCTGAACACCAGAATGTAATATATAGCAGTACGGTACAGTAGGCCACTACTCTACCTACCTCTGTGTCGTCAAGTATACTATCCATCCATACCTGTGTTGCATTTTAGTTGTGCGCAGTACATATAGTAGGAGGACAGTGCAGAATTTTGCTGACCACCAGTATAAAATATATAGCAGTACGGTACAGTAGTCCACTGCTCTACTTACCTCTGTGTCATCAAGTATACTATAAATCCATACCTGTGGTGCATTTTAGTTGTGCGCAGTATATATAGTATGAGGACAGTGCAGAATTTTGCTGACCACCAGATTATAATATATAGCAGTACGGTACAGTAGGCCAAAACTCTACCTACCTCTGTGTCGTCAAGTATACTATCCATCCATACCTGTGTTGCATTTTAGTTGTGCTCAGTACATATAGTCGGAGGACAGTGCAGAATTTTGCTGACTACCAGTATATAATATATAGCAGTACGGTACAGTAGTCCACTGCTCTACCTACCTCTGTGTCATCAAATATACTATCCATCCATACCTGTGGTACATTTTAGTTGTGCGCAGTTTATATATTAGGAGGACAGTGCAGAATTTTGCTGACCACCAGTATATAATATATAGCAGTACGGTACAGTAGTCCACTGCTCTACCTACCTCTGTGTCATCAAATATACTATCCATCCATACCTGTGGTGCATTTTAGTTGTGCGCAGTATATATAGTACGAGGACAGTGCAGAATTTTGCTGACCACCAGTATATAATATATAGCAGTACGGTACAGTAGGCCACTGCTCTACCTACCTCTGTGTCATCAAGTATACTATCCATCCATACCTGTGGTGCATTTTAGTTGTGCGCAGTATATATAGTAGGACGACAGTGCAGAAATTTGCTGACCACCAGTATATAATATATAGCAGTACGGTACAGTAGTCCACTGCTCTACCTACCTCTGTGTCATCAAATATACTATCCATACATACCTGTGGTACATTTTAGTTGTGCGCAGTATATATAGTAGGAGGACAGTGCAGAATTTTGCTGACCACCAGTATATAATATATAGCAGTACGGTACAGTAGGCCACTGCTCTACCTACCTCTGTGTCATCAAGTATACTATCCATCCATACCTGTGGTGCATTTTAGTTGTGCGCAGTATATATAGTAGGAGTACAGTGCAGAATTTTGCTGACCACCAGTATATAATATATAGTAGTACGGTACAGTAGGCCACTGCTCTACCTACCTCTGTGTCATCAAGTATACTATCCATTCATACCTGTGGTGCATTTTAGTTGTGCGCAGTATATATAGTAGGAGGACAGTGCAGAATTTTGCTGACCACCAGTATATAATATATAGCAGTACGGTACAGTAGGCCACTGCTCTACCTACCTCTGTGTCGTTAAGTATACTATCCATCCATACCTGCGTTGCATTTTAGTTGTGCGCAGTACATATAGTCGGAGGACAGTACAGAATTTTGCTGACCACCACTATATAATATATAGCAGTACGGTACAGTAGTCCACTGCTCTACCTACCTCTGTGTCATCAAATATACTATCCATCCATACCTGTGGTGCATTTTAGTTGTGCGCAGTATATATAGTACGAGGACAGTGCAGAATTTTGCTGACCACCAGTATATAATATATAGCAGTACGGTACAGTAGGCCACTGCTCTACCTACCTCTGTGTCATCAAGTATACTATCCATCCATACCTGTGGTGCATTTTAGTTGTGCGCAGTATATATAGTAGGAGGACAGTGCAGAAATTTGCTGACCACCAGTATATAATATATAGCAGTACGGTACAGTAGTCCACTGCTCTACCTACCTCTGTGTCATCAAATATACTATCCATACATACCTGTGGTACATTTTAGTTGTGCGCAGTATATATAGTAGAAGGACAGTGCAGATTTTTGATGACCACCAGTATATAATATATAGCAGTACGGTACAGTAGGCCACTGCTCTACCTACCTCTGTGTCATCAAGTATACTATCCATCCATACCTGTGGTGCATTTTAGTTGTGCGCAGTATATATAGTAGGAGGACAGTGCAGAATTTTGCTGACCACCAGTATATAATATATAGCAGTACAGCACAGTAGTCCACTACTCTACCTACCTCTGTGTCATCAAGTATACTATCCATCCATACCTGTGGTGCATTTTAGTTGTGCGTAGTATATATATTAGGAGGACAGTGCAGAATTTTGCTGACCACCAGTATATAATATATAGCAGTACGTTACAGTAGGCCACTGCTCTACCTACCTCTGTGTTGTCAAGTATACTATCCATCCATACCGGTGGTCCATTTTAGTTGTGCGCAGCATATATAGTAGGAGGACTGTGCAGAATTTTGCTGACCACCAGTATATATTATAAAGCAGTATGGTACAGTACGCCATTGCTCTACCTACCTCTGTGTCATCAAGTATACCATCCATCCATACCTGTGGTGCATTTTAGTTGTATGCAGTATATATAGTAGGATTGTGCAGAATTTTGCTGACCACCAGAATATAATATATAGCAGTACAGTACAGTAGTCCACTGCTCTACCTACCTCTGTGTCCTCAAGTATACCATCCATCCATACCTGTTGTGCATTTTAGTTGTGCGCAGTAAATATAGTAGGAGGACAGTGCAGAATTTTGCTGACCACAAGAATATAATATATAGCAGTACGGTACAGTAGGTCACTACTCTACCTACCTCTGTGTCATCAAGTATACTATCCATCCATACCTGTGTTGCATTTTAGTTGTGCGCAGTACATATAGTAGGAGGACAGTGCAGAATTTTGCTGAACACCAGAATGTAATATATAGCAGTACGGTACAGTAGGCCACTACTCTACCTACCTCTGTGTCGTCAAGTATACTATCCATCCATACCTGTGTTGCATTTTAGTTGTGCGCAGTACATATAGTAGGAGGACAGTGCAGAATTTTGCTGACCACCAGTATAAAATATATAGCAGTACGGTACAGTAGTCCACTGCTCTACTTACCTCTGTGTCATCAAGTATACTATAAATCCATACCTGTGGTGCATTTTAGTTGTGCGCAGTATATATAGTATGAGGACAGTGCAGAATTTTGCTGACCACCAGATTATAATATATAGCAGTACGGTACAGTAGGCCAAAACTCTACCTACCTCTGTGTCGTCAAGTATACTATCCATCCATACCTGTGTTGCATTTTAGTTGTGCTCAGTACATATAGTCGGAGGACAGTGCAGAATTTTGCTGACTACCAGTATATAATATATAGCAGTACGGTACAGTAGTCCACTGCTCTACCTACCTCTGTGTCATCAAATATACTATCCATCCATACCTGTGGTACATTTTAGTTGTGCGCAGTTTATATATTAGGAGGACAGTGCAGAATTTTGCTGACCACCAGTATATAATATATAGCAGTACGGTACAGTAGTCCACTGCTCTACCTACCTCTGTGTCATCAAATATACTATCCATCCATACCTGTGGTGCATTTTAGTTGTGCGCAGTATATATAGTACGAGGACAGTGCAGAATTTTGCTGACCACCAGTATATAATATATAGCAGTACGGTACAGTAGGCCACTGCTCTACCTACCTCTGTGTCATCAAGTATACTATCCATCCATACCTGTGGTGCATTTTAGTTGTGCGCAGTATATATAGTAGGACGACAGTGCAGAAATTTGCTGACCACCAGTATATAATATATAGCAGTACGGTACAGTAGTCCACTGCTCTACCTACCTCTGTGTCATCAAATATACTATCCATACATACCTGTGGTACATTTTAGTTGTGCGCAGTATATATAGTAGGAGGACAGTGCAGAATTTTGCTGACCACCAGTATATAATATATAGCAGTACGGTACAGTAGGCCACTGCTCTACCTACCTCTGTGTCATCAAGTATACTATCCATCCATACCTGTGGTGCATTTTAGTTGTGCGCAGTATATATAGTAGGAGTACAGTGCAGAATTTTGCTGACCACCAGTATATAATATATAGTAGTACGGTACAGTAGGCCACTGCTCTACCTACCTCTGTGTCATCAAGTATACTATCCATTCATACCTGTGGTGCATTTTAGTTGTGCGCAGTATATATAGTAGGAGGACAGTGCAGAATTTTGCTGACCACCAGTATATAATATATAGCAGTACGGTACAGTAGGCCACTGCTCTACCTACCTCTGTGTCGTTAAGTATACTATCCATCCATACCTGCGTTGCATTTTAGTTGTGCGCAGTACATATAGTCGGAGGACAGTACAGAATTTTGCTGACCACCACTATATAATATATAGCAGTACGGTACAGTAGTCCACTGCTCTACCTACCTCTGTGTCATCAAATATACTATCCATCCATACCTGTGGTGCATTTTAGTTGTGCGCAGTATATATAGTACGAGGACAGTGCAGAATTTTGCTGACCACCAGTATATAATATATAGCAGTACGGTACAGTAGGCCACTGCTCTACCTACCTCTGTGTCATCAAGTATACTATCCATCCATACCTGTGGTGCATTTTAGTTGTGCGCAGTATATATAGTAGGAGGACAGTGCAGAAATTTGCTGACCACCAGTATATAATATATAGCAGTACGGTACAGTAGTCCACTGCTCTACCTACCTCTGTGTCATCAAATATACTATCCATACATACCTGTGGTACATTTTAGTTGTGCGCAGTATATATAGTAGAAGGACAGTGCAGAATTTTGATGTCCACCAGTATATAATATATAGCAGTACGGTACAGTAGGCCACTGCTCTACCTACCTCTGTGTCATCAAGTATACTATCCATCCATACCTGTGGTGCATTTTAGTTGTGCGCAGTATATATAGTAGGAGGACAGTGCAGAATTTTGCTGACCACCAGTATATAATATATAGCAGTACAGCACAGTAGTCCACTACTCTACCTACCTCTGTGTCATCAAGTATACTATCCATCCATACCTGTGGTGCATTTTAGTTGTGCATAGTATATATATTAGGAGGACAGTGCAGAATTTTGCTGACCACCAGTATATAATATATAGCAGTACGTTACAGTAGGCCACTGCTCTACCTACCTCTGTGTTGTCAAGTATACTATCCATCCATACCGGTGGTGCATTTTTGTTGTGCGCAGCATATATAGTAGGAGGACTGTGCAGAATTTTGCTGACCACCTGTATATATTATAAAGCAGTATGGTACAGTACGCCACTGCTCTACCTACCTCTGTGTCATCAAGTATACCATCCATCCATACCTGTGGTGCATTTTAGTTGTATGCAGTATATATAGTAGGACTGTGCAGAATTTTGCTGACCACCAGAATATAATATATAGCAGTACAGTACAGTAGTCCACTGCTCTACCTACCTCTGTGTCCTCAAGTATACCATCCATCCATACCTGTTGTGCATTTTAGTTGTGCGCAGTAAATATAGTAGGAGGACAGTGCAGAATTTTGCAGACCACAAGAATATAATATATAGCAGTACGGTACAGTAGGCCACTACTCTACCTACCTCTGTGTCATCAAGTATACTATCCATCCATACCTGTGTTGCATTTTAGTTGTGCGCAGTATATATAGTAGGAGGACAGTGCAGAATTTTGCTGAACACCAGAATGTAATATATAGCAGTACGGTACAGTAGGCCACTACTCTACCTACCTCTGTGTCGTCAAGTATACTATCCATCCATACCTGTGTTGCATTTTAGTTGTGCGCAGTACATATAGTAGGAGGACAGTGCAGAATTTTGCTGACCACCAGTATATAACATATAGCAGTACGGTACAGTAGTCCACTGCTCTACTTACCTCTGTGTCATCAAGTATACTATTCATCCATACCTGTGGTGCATTTTAGTTGTGCGCAGTATATATCGTAGGAAGACAGTGCAGAATTTTGCTGACCACCAGATTATAATATATAGCAGTACGGTACAGTAGGCCAAAACTCTACCTACCTCTGTGTCGTCAAGTATACTATCCATCAATACCTGTGTTGCATTTTAGTTGTGCTCAGTACATATAGTCGGAGGACAGTGCAGAATTTTGCTGACTACCAGTATATAATATATAGCAGTACGGTACAGTAGTCCACTGCTCTACCTACCTCTGTGTCATCAAATATACTATCCATCCATACCTGTGGTACATTTTAGTTGTGCGCAGTATATATAGTAGGAGGACAGTGCAGAATTTTGCTGACCACCAGTATATAATATATAGCAGTACGGTACAGTAGGCCACTGCTCTACCTACCTCTGTGTCATCAAGTATACTATCCATCCATACCTGTGGTGCATTTTAGTTGTGCGCAGTATATATAGTAGGAGGACAGTGCAGAATTTTGCTGACCACCAGTATATAATATATAGCAGTACCGTACAGTAGTCCACTGCTCTACCTACCTCTGTGTCATCAAGTATACTATCCATTTATACCTGTGGTGCATTTTAGTTGTGCGCAGTATATGTAGTAGGAGGACAGTGCAGAATTTTGCTGACCACCAGTATATAATATATAGCAGTACCGTACAGTAGGCCACTGCTCTACCTACCTCTGTGTCATCAAGTATACTATCCATCCATACCTGCGTTGCATTTTAGTTGTGCGCAGTATATATAGTAGGAGGACAGTGCAGAATTTTGCTGACCACCAGTATATAATATATAGCAGTACGGTACAGTAGGCCACTGCTCTACCTACCTCTGTGTCATCAAGTATACTATCCATCCATACCTGTGGTGCATTTTAGTTGTGCGCAGTATATATAGTAGGAGGACAGTGCAGAAATTTGCTGACCACCAGTATATAATATATAGCAGTAGGGTACAGTAGTCCACTGCTCTACCTACCTCTGTGTCCTCAAGTATACCATCCATCCATACCTGTTGTGCATTTTAGTTGTGCGCAGTATATATAGTAGGAGGACAGTGCAGAATTTTGCTGACTACCAGTATATTATATGTATATAGCAGTACAGTACAGTAGGCCACTGCTCTACCTACCTCTGTGTCGTTAAGTATACTATCCATCAATACCTGCGTTGCATTTTAGTTGTGCGCAGTACATACAGTCGGAGGACAGTACAGAATTTTGCTGACCACCAGTATATAATATATAGCAGTACGGTACAGTAGTCCACTGCTCTACCTACCTCTGTGTCATCAAATATACTATCCATCCATACCTGTGGTGCATTTTAGTTGTGCGCAGTATATATAGTACGAGGACAGTGCAGAATTTTGCTGACCACCAGTATATAATATATAGCAGTACGGTACAGTAGGCCACTGCTCTACCTACCTCTGTGTCATCAAGTATACTATCCATCCATACCTGTGGTGCATTTTAGTTGTGCGCAGTATATATAGTAGGAGGACAGTGCAGAAATTTGCTGACCACCAGTATATAATATATAGCAGTACGGTACAGTAGTCCACTGCTCTACCTACCTCTGTGTCATCAAATATACTATCCATACATACCTGTGGTACATTTTAGTTGTGCGCAGTATATATAGTAGAAGGACAGTGCAGAATTTTGATGACCACCAGTATATAATATATAGCAGTACGGTACAGTAGGCCACTGCTCTACCTACCTCTGTGTCATCAAGTATACTATCCATCCATACCTGTGGTGCATTTTAGTTGTGCGCAGTATATATAGTAGGAGGACAGTGCAGAATTTTGCTGACCACCAGTATATAATATATAGCAGTACAGCACAGTAGTCCACTACTCTACCTACCTCTGTGTCATCAAGTATACTATCCATCCATACCTGTGGTGCATTTTAGTTGTGCGTAGTATATATATTAGGAGGACAGTGCAGAATTTTGCTGACCACCAGTATATAATATATAGCAGTACGTTACAGTAGGCCACTGCTCTACCTACCTCTGTGTTGTCAAGTATACTATCCATCCATACCGGTGGTGCATTTTAGTTGTGCGCAGCATATATAGTAGGAGGACTGTGCAGAATTTTGCTGACCACCAGTATATATTATAAAGCAGTATGGTACAGTACGCCACTGCTCTACCTACCTCTGTGTCATCAAGTATACCATCCATCCATACCTGTGGTGCATTTTAGTTGTATGCAGTATATATAGTAGGACTGTGCAGAATTTTGCTGACCACCAGAATATAATATATAGCAGTACAGTACAGTAGTCCACTGCTCTACCTACCTCTGTGTCCTCAAGTATACCATCCATCCATACCTGTTGTGCATTTTAGTTGTGCGCAGTAAATATAGTAGGAGGACAGTGCAGAATTTTGCAGACCACAAGAATATAATATATAGCAGTACGGTACAGTAGGCCACTACTCTACCTACCTCTGTGTCATCAAGTATACTATCCATCCATACCTGTGTTGCATTTTAGTTGTGCGCAGTACATATAGTAGGAGGACAGTGCAGAATTTTGCTGAACACCAGAATGTAATATATAGCAGTACGGTACAGTAGGCCACTACTCTACCTACCTCTGTGTCATCAAGTATACTATCCATCCATACCTGTGTTGCATTTTAGTTGTGCGCAGTACATATAGTAGGAGGACAGTGCAGAATTTTGCTGACCACCAGTATATAACATATAGCAGTACGGTACAGTAGTCCACTGCTCTACTTACCTCTGTGTCATCAAGTATACTATTCATCCATACCTGTGGTGCATTTTAGTTGTGCGCAGTATATATCGTAGGAAGACAGTGCAGAATTTTGCTGACCACCAGATTATAATATATAGCAGTACGGTACAGTAGGCCAAAACTCTATCTACCTCTGTGTCGTCAAGTATACTATCCATCAATACCTGTGTTGCATTTTAGTTGTGCTCAGTACATATAGTCGGAGGACAGTGCAGAATTTTGCTGACTACCAGTATATAATATATAGCAGTACGGTACAGTAGTCCACTGCTCTACCTACCTCTGTGTCATCAAATATACTATCCATCCATACCTGTGGTACATTTTAGTTGTGCGCAGTATATATAGTAGGAGGACAGTGCAGAATTTTGCTGACCACCAGTATATAATATATAGCAGTACGGTACAGTAGGCCACTGCTCTACCTACCTCTGTGTCATCAAGTATACTATCCATCCATACCTGTGGTGCATTTTAGTTGTGCGCAGTATATATAGTAGGAGGACAGTGCAGAATTTTGCTGACCACCAGTATATAATATATAGCAGTACCGTACAGTAGTCCACTGCTCTACCTACCTCTGTGTCATCAAGTATACTATCCATTTATACCTGTGGTGCATTTTAGTTGTGCGCAGTATATGTAGTAGGAGGACAGTGCAGAATTTTGCTGACCACCAGTATATAATATATAGCAGTACGGTACAGTAGGCCACTGCTCTACCTACCTCTGTGTCGTCAAGTATACTATCCATCCATACCTGCGTTGCATTTTAGTTGTGCGCAGTATATATAGTAGGAGGACAGTGCAGAATTTTGCTGACCACCAGTATATAATATATAGCAGTACGGTACAGTAGGCCACTGCTCTACCTACCTCTGTGTCATCAAGTATACTATCCATCCATACCTGTGGTGCATTTTAGTTGTGCGCAGTATATATAGTAGGAGGACAGTGCAGAAATTTGCTGACCACCAGTATATAATATATAGCAGTAGGGTACAGTAGTCCACTGCTCTACCTACCTCTGTGTCCTCAAGTATACCATCCATCCATACCTGTTGTGCATTTTAGTTGTGCGCAGTATATATAGTAGGAGGACAGTGCAGAATTTTGCTGACTACCAGTATATTATATGTATATAGCAGTACAGTACAGTAGGCCACTGCTCTACCTACCTCTGTGTCATCAAGTATACTATCCATCCATACCTGTGGTGCATTTTAGTTGTGCACAGTATATATAGTAGGAGTACAGTGCAGAATTTTGCTGAACACCAGAATGTAATATATAGCAGTACGGTACAGTAGGCCACTACTCTACCTACCTCTGTGTCGTCAAGTATACTATCCATCCATACCTGTGGTGCATTTTAGTTGTGCGCAGTACATATAGTAGGAGGACAGTGCAGAATTTTGCTGACCACCAGTATATAATATATAGCAGTACGGTACAGTCGGCCACTACTCTACCTACCTCTGTGTCGTCAAGTATACTATCCATCCATACCTGTGTTGCATTTTAGTTGTGCGCAGAACATATAGTAGGAGGACAGAGCAGAATTTTGCTGACTACCAGTATATTATATGTATATAGCAGTACGGTACAGTAGGCCACTGCTCTACCTACCTCTGTGTCATCAAGTATACTATCCATCCATACCTGTGGTGCATTTTAGTTGTGCACAGTATATATAGTAGGAGTACAGTGCAGAATTTTGCTGAACACCAGAATGTAATATTTAGCAGTACGGTACAGTAGTCCACTACTCTACCTACCTCTGTGTCGTCAAGTATACTAACCATCCATACCTGTGTTGCATTTTAGTTGTGCGCAGTACATATAGTAGGAGGACAGTGCAGAATTTTGCTGACCACCAGTATATAATATATAGCAGTACGGTACAGTAGTCCACTGCTCTACCTACCTCGGTGTCATCAAGTATACTATCCATCCATGCCTGTGGTGCATTTTAGTTGTGCGCAGTATATATAGTAGGAGGACAGAGCAGAATTTTGCTGACCACCAGTATATAATATATAGCAGTACAGCACAGTAGTCCACTACTCTACCTACCTCTGTGTCATCAAGTATACTATCCATCCATACCTGTGGTGCATTTTAGTTGTGCGTAGTATATATATTAGGAGGACAGTGCAGAATTTTGCTGACCACCAGTATATAATATATAGCAGTACGGTACAGTAGGCCACTGCTCTACCTACCTCTGTGTTGTCAAGTATACTATCCATCCATACCGGTGGTGCATTTCAGTTGTGCGCAGCACATATAGTAGGAGGACTGTGCAGAATTTTGCTGACCACCAGTATATAATATATAGCAGTAGGGTACAGTAGTCCACTGCTCTACCTACCTCTGTGTCCTCAAGTATACCATCCATCCATACCTGTTGTGCATTTTAGTTGTGCGCAGTAAATATAGTAGGAGGACAGTGCACATTATTGCTGACCACAAGAATATAATATATAGCAGTACGGTACAGTAGGCCACTACTCTACCTACCTCTGTGTCATCAAGTATACTATCCATCCATACCTGTGTTGCATTTTAGTTGTGCGCAGTACATATAGTAGGAGGACAGTGCAGAATTTTGCTGAACACCAGAATGTAATATATAGCAGTACGGTACAGTAGGCCACTACTCTACCTACCTCTGTGTCGTCAAGTATACTATCCATCCATACCTGTGTTGCATTTTAGTTGTGCGCAGTATATATCGTAGGAGGACAGTGCAGAATTTTGCTGACCACCAGATTATAATATATAGCAGTACGGTACAGTAGGCCAAAACTCTACCTACCTCTGTGTCGTCAAGTATACTATCCATCCATACCTGTGTTGCATTTTAGTTGTGCTCAGTACATATAGTCGAAGGACAGTGCAGAATTTTGCTGACTACCAGTATATAATATATAGCAGTACGGTACAGTAGTCCACTGCTCTACCTACCTCTGTGTCATCAAATATACTATCCATCCATACCTGTGGTACATTTTAGTTGTGCGCAGTATATATAGTAGGAGGACAGTGCAGAATTTTGCTGACCACCAGTATATAATATATAGCAGTACGGTACAGTAGGCCACTGCTCTACCTACCTCTGTGTCATCAAGTATACTATCCATCCATACCTGTGGTGCATTTTAGTTGTGCGCAGTATATATAGTAGGAGGACAGTGCAGAATTTTGCTGACCACCAGTATATAATATATAGCAGTACCGTACAGTAGTCCACTGCTCTAACTACCTCTGTGTCATCAAGTATACTATCCATTTATACCTGTGGTGCATTTTAGTTGTGCGCAGTATATATAGTAGGAGGACAGTGCAGAATTTTGCTGACCACCAGTATATAATATATAGCAGTACGGTACAGTAGTCCACTGCTCTACCTACCTCTGTGTCATCAAATATACTATCCATACATACCTGTGGTACATTTTAGTTGTGCGCAGTATATATCGTAGGAGGACAGTGCAGAATTTTGATGACCACCAGTATATAATATATAGCAGTACGGTACAGTAGGCCACTGCTCTACCTACCTCTGTGTCATCAAGTATACTATCCATCTATACCTGTGGTGCATTTTAGTTGTGCGCAGTATATATAGTAGGAGGACAGTGCAGAATTTTGCTGACCACCAGTATATAATATATAGCAGTACAGCACAGTAGTCCACTACTCTACCTACCTCTGTGTCATCAAGTATACTATCCATCCATACCTGTGGTGCATTTTAGTTGTGCGTAGTATATATATTAGGAGGACAGTGCAGAATTTTGCTGACCACCAGTATATAATATATAGCAGTACAGTACAGTAGGCCACTGCTCTACCTACCTCTGTGTTGTCAAGTATACTATCCATCCATACCGGTGGTGCATTTCAGTTGTGCGCAGCACATATAGTAGGAGGACTGTGCAGAATTTTGCTGACCACCAGTATATAATATATAGCAGTAGGGTACAGTAGTCCACTGCTCTACCTACCTCTGTGTCCTCAAGTATACCATCCATCCATACCTGTTGTGCATTTTAGTTGTGCGCAGTAAATATAGTAGGAGGACAGTGCAGATTATTGCTGACCACAAGAATATAATATATAGCAGTACGGTACAGTAGGCCACTACTCTACCTACCTCTGTGTCATCAAGTATACTATCCATCCATACCTGTGTTGCATTTTAGTTGTGCGCAGTACATATAGTAGGAGGACAGTGCAGAATTTTGCTGAACACCAGAATGTAATATATAGCAGTACGGTACAGTAGGCCACTACTCTACCTACCTCTGTGTCGTCAAGTATACTATCCATCCATACCTGTGTTGCATTTTAGTTGTGCGCAGTATATATCGTAGGAGGACAGTGCAGAATTTTGCTGACCACCAGATTATAATATATAGCAGTACGGTACAGTAGGCCAAAACTCTACCTACCTCTATGTCGTCAAGTATACTATCCATCCATACCTGTGTTGCATTTTAGTTGTGCTCAGTACATATAGTCGAAGGACAGTGCAGAATTTTGCTGACTACCAGTATATAATATATAGCAGTACGGTACAGTAGTCCACTGCTCTACCTACCTCTGTGTCATCAAATATACTATCCATCCATACCTGTGGTACATTTTAGTTGTGCGCAGTATATATAGTAGGAGGACAGTGCAGAATTTTGCTGACCACCAGTATATAATATATAGCAGTACGGTACAGTAGGCCACTGCTCTACCTACCTCTGTGTCATCAAGTATACTATCCATCCATACCTGTGGTGCATTTTAGTTGTGCGCAGTATATATAGTAGGAGGACAGTGCAGAATTTTGCTGACCACCAGTATATAATATATAGCAGTACCGTACAGTAGTCCACTGCTCTACCTACCTCTGTGTCATCAAGTATACTATCCATTTATACCTGTGGTGCATTTTAGTTGTGCGCAGTATATATAGTAGGAGGACAGTGCAGAATTTTGCTGACCACCAGTATATAATATATAGCAGTACGGTACAGTAGGCCACTGCTCTACCTACCTCTGTGTCGTCAAGTATACTATCCATCCATACCTGCGTTGCATTTTAGTTGTGCGCAGTACATATAGTCGGAGGACAGTACAGAATTTTGCTGACCACCAGTATATAATATATAGCAGTACGGTACAGTAGTCCACTGCTCTACCTACCTCTGTGTCATCAAATATACTATCCATCCATACCTGTGGTGCATTTTAGTTGTGCGCAGTATATATAGTAGGACAGTGCAGAATTTTGCTGACCACCAGTATATAATATATAGCAGTACGGTACAGTAGGCCACTGCTCTACCTACCTCTGTGTCATCAAGTATACTATCCATCCATACCTGTGGTGCATTTTAGTTGTGCGCAGTATATATAGTAGGAGGACACTGCAGAAATTTACTGACCACCAGTATATAATATATAGCAGTAGGGTACAGTAGTCCACTGCTCTACCTACCTCTGTGTCCTCAAGTATACCATCCATCCATACCTGTTGTGCATTTTAGTTGTGCGCAGTATATATAGTAGGAGGACAGTGCAGAGTTTTGCAGACTACCAGTATATTATATGTATATAGCAGTACAGTACAGTAGGCCACTGCTCTACCTACCTCTGTGTCATCAAGTATACTATCCATCCATACCTGTGGTGCATTTTAGTTGTGCACAGTATATATAGTAGGAGTACAGCGCAGAATTTTGCTGAACACCAGAATGTAATATATAGCAGTACGGTACAGTAGGCCACTACTCTACCTACCTCTGTGTCATCAAGTATACTATCCATCCATACCTGTGGTACATTTTAGTTGTGCGCAGTACATATAGTAGGAGGACAGTGCAGAATTTTGCTGACCACCAGTATATAATATATAGCAGTACGGTACAGTAGGCCACTACTCTACCTACCTCTGTGTCATCAAGTATACTATCCATCCATACCTGTGTTGCATTTTAGTTATGCGCAGTACATATAGTAGGAGGACAGAGCAGAATTTTGCTGACTACCAGTATATTATATGTATATAGCAGTACGGTACAGTAGGCCACTGCTCTACCTACCTCTGTGTCATCAAGTATACTATCCATCCATACCTATGGTGCATTTTAGTTGTGCACAGTATATATAGTAGGAGTACAGTGCAGAATTTTGCTGAACACCAGAATGTAATATTTAGCAGTACAGTACAGTAGTCCACTACTCTACCTACCTCTGTGTCGTCAAGTATACTATCCATCCATACCTGTGTTGCATTTTAGTTGTGCGCAGTACATATAGTAGGAGGACAGTGCAGAATTTTGCTGACCACCAGTATATAATATATAGCAGTACAGTACAGTAGTCCACTGCTCTACCTACCTCTGTGTCATCAAGTATACTATCCATCCATACCTGTGGTGCATTTTAGTTGTGCGTAGTATATATATTAGGAGGACAGTGCAGAATTTTGCTGACCACCAGTATATAATATATAGCAGTACGGTACAGTAGGCCACTGCTCTACCTACCTATGTGTCGTCAAATATACTATCCATCCATACCTGTGGTGCATTTTAGTTGTGCGTAGCATATATAGTAGGAGGACAGAGCAGAATTTTGCTGACTACCAGTATATTATATGTATATAGCAGTACGGTACAGTAGTCCACTGCTCTACCTACCTCTGTGTCATCAAGTATACTATCCATCCATACCTGTGGTGCATTTTAGTTGTGCGCAGTATATATAGTAAGAGGACAGTGCAGAATTTTGCTGACCACCAGTATATAATATATAGCAGTACGGTACAGTAGGCCACTGCTCTACCTACCTCTGTGTCATCAAGTATACTATCCATCCATACCTGTGGTGCATTTTAGTTGTGCGCAGTATATATAGTAGGAGGACTGTGCAGAATTTTGCTGACCACCAGTATATAATATAAAGCAGTATGGTACAGTAGGCCACTGCTCTACCTACCTCTGTGTCATCAAGTATACCATCCATCCATACCTGTGGTGCATTTTAGTTTTATGCAGTATATATAGAAGGACTGTGCAGAATTTTGCTGACCACCAGAATATAATATATAGCAGTACAGTACAGTAGGCCACTGCTCTACCTACCTCTGTGTCGTCAAATATACTATCCATCCATACATGTGGTGCATTTTAGTTGTGTGCAGTATATATAGTAGGAGGACAGTGCAGACTTTGCTGACTACCAGTATATAATATATAGCAGTACGGTACAGTAGTCCACTGCTCTACCTACCTCTGTGTCCTCAAGTATACCATCCATCCATACCTGTTGTGCATTTTAGTTGTGCGCAGTAAATATAGTAGGAGGACAGTGCAGAATTTTGCTGACCACAAGAATATAATATATAGCAGTACGGTACAGTAGGCCACTACTCTACCTACCTCTGTGTCATCAAGTATACTATCCATCCATACATGTGTTGCATTTTAGTTGTGCGCAGTACATATAGTAGGAGTACAGTGCAGAATTTTGCTGACTACCAGTATATTATATGTATATAGCAGTATGGTACAGTAGGCCACTGCTCTACCTACCTCTGTGTCATCAAGTATACTATCAATCCATACCTGTGGTGCATTTTAGTTGTGCGCAGTATATATAGTAGTAGGACAGTGCAGAATTTTGCTGAACACCAGAATGTAATATATAGCAGTACGGTACAGTAGGCCACTACTCTACCTACTTCTGTGTCGTCAAGTATACTATCCATCCATACCTGTGTTGCATTTTTGTTGTGCGCAGTACATATAGTAGGAGGACAGTGCAGAATTTTGCTGACCACCAGTATATAATATATAGCAGTACGGTACAGTAGTCCACTGCTCTACCTACCTCTGTGTCATCAAGTATACTATTCATCCATACCTGTGGTGCATTTTAGTTGTGCGCAGTATATATAGTAGGAGGACAGTGCAGAATTTTGCTGACCACCAGATTATAATATATAGCAGTACGGTACAGTAGGCCAAAACTCTACCTACCTCTGTGTCGTCAAGTATTCTATCCATCCATACCTGTGTTGCATTTTAGTTGTGCTCAGTACATATAGTCGGAGGACAGTGCAGAATTTTGCTGACCACCAGTATATAATATATAGCAGTACGGTACAGTAGTCCACTGCTCTACCTACCTCTGTGTCATCAAATATACTATCCATCCATACCTGTGGTACATTTTAGTTGTGCGCAGTATATATAGTAGGAGGACAGTGCAGAATTTTGCTGACCACCAGTATATAATATATAGCAGTACGGTACAGTAGGCCACTGCTCTACCTACCTCTGTGTCATCAAGTATACTTTCCATCCATACCTGTGGTGCATTTTAGTTGTGCGCAGTATATATTGTAGGAGGACAGTGCAGAATTTTGCTGACCACCAGTATATAATATATAGCAGTACAGTACAGTAGTCCACTGCTCTACCTACCTCTGTTTCATCAAGTATACTATCCATCCATACCTGTGGTGCATTTTAGTTGTGCGTAGTATATATATTAGGAGGACAGTGCAGAATTTTGCTGACCACCAGTATATAATATATAGCAGTACGGTACAGTAGGCCACTGCTCTACCTACCTATGTGTCGTCAAGTATACTATCCATCCATACCTGTGGTGCATTTTAGTTGTGCGCAGCATATATAGTAGGAGGACTGTGCAGAATTTTGCTGACCACCAGTATATAATATAAAGCAGTATGGTACAGTAGGCCACTGCTCTACCTACCTCTGTGTCATCAAGTATACCATCCATCCATACCTGTGGTGCATTTTAGTTGTATGCAGTATATATAGTAGGACTGTGCAGAATTTTGCTGACCACCAGAATATAATATATAGCAGTACAGTACAGTAGGCCACTGCTCTACCTACCTCTGTGTCATCAAATATACTATCCATCCATACCTGTGGTGCATTTTAGTTGTGTGCAGTATATATAGTAGGACAGTGCAGACTTTTGCTGACAACCAGTATATAATATATAGCAGTACGGTACAGTAGTCCACTGCTCTACCTACCTCTGTGTCCTCAAGTATACCATCCATCCATACCTGTTGTGCATTTTAGTTGTGCGCAGTACATATAGTAGGAGGACAGTGCAGAATTTTGCTGAACACCAGAATGTAATATATAGCAGTACGGTACAGTAGGCCACTACTCTACCTACCTCTGTGTCGACAAGTATACTATCCATCCATACCTGTGTTGCATTTTAGTTGTGCGCAGTACATATAGTAGGAGGACAGTGCAGAATTTTGCTGAACACCAGAATGTAATATATAGCAGTACGGTACAGTAGGCCACTACTCTACCTACCTCTGTGTCGACAAGTATACTATCCATCCATACCTGTGTTGCATTAAGGTTGTGCGCAGTACACATAGTAGGAGGACAGTGCAGAATTTTGCTGACCACCAGTATATAATATATAGCAGTACGGTACAGTAGTCCACTGCTCTACCTACCTCTGTGTCATCAAGTATACTATTCATCCATACCTGTGGTGCATTTTAGTTGTGCGCAGTATATATAGTAGGAGGACAGTGCAGAATTTTGCTGACCACCAGATTATAATATATAGCAGTACGGTACAGTAGGCCAAAACTCTACCTACATCTGTGTCGTCAAGTATACTATCCATCCATACCTGTGTTGCATTTTAGTTGTGCTCAGTACATATAGTCGGAGGACAGTGCAGAATTTTGCTGACTACCAGTATATAATATATAGCAGTACGGTACAGTAGGCCACTGCTCTACCTACCTCTGTGTCATCAAGTATACTATCCATCCATACCTGTGGTGCATTTTAGTTGTGCGCAGTATATATAGTAGGAGGACAGTGCAGAATTTTGCTGACCACCAGTATATAATATATAGCAGTACGGTACAGTAGGCCACTGCTCTACCTACCTCTGTGTCATCAAGTATACTATCCATTCATACCTGTGGTGCATTTTAGTTGTGTGCAGTATATATAGTAGGAGGACAGTGCAGTATTTTGCTGACCACCAGTATATAATATATATAACAGTACGGTACAGTAGGCCACTGCTCTACCTACCTCTGTGTCGTTAAGTATACTATCCATCCATACCTGCGTTGCATTTTAGTTGTGCGCAGTACATATAGTCGGAGGACAGTACAGAATTTTGCTGACCACCAGTATACAATATATAGCAGTACGGTACAGTAGTCCACTGCTCTACCTACCTCTGTGTCATCAAATATACTATCCATCCATACCTGTGGTGCATTTTAGTGTTGCGCAGTATATATAGTACGAGGACAGTGCAGAATTTTGCTGACCACCAGTATATAATATATAGCAGTACGGTACAGTAGGCCACTGCTCTACCTACCTCTGTGTCATCAAGTATACTATCCATCCATACCTGTGGTGCATTTTAGTTGTGCGCAGTATATATAGTAGGAGGACAGTGCAGAAATTTGCTGACCACCAGTATATAATATATAGCAGTACGGTACAGTAGTCCACTGCTCTACCTACCTCTGTGTCATCAAATATACTATCCATACATACCTGTGGTACATTTTAGTTGTGCGCAGTATATATAGTAGAAGGACAGTGCAGAATTTTGATGACCACCAGTATATAATATATAGCAGTACGGTACAGTAGGCCACTGCTCTACCTACCTCTGTGTCATCAAGTATACCATCCATCTATACCTGTGGTGCATTTTAGTTGTGCGCAGTATATATAGTAGGAGGACAGTGCAGAATTTTGCTGACCACCAGTATATAATATATAGCAGTACAGCACAGTAGTCCACTACTCTACCTACCTCTGTGTCATCAAGTATACTATCCATCCATACCTGTGGTGCATTTTAGTTGTGCGTAGTATATATATTAGGAGGACAGTGCAGAATTTTGCTGACCACCAGTATATAATATATAGCAGTACGTTACAGTAGGCCACTGCTCTACCTACCTCTGTGTTGTCAAGTATACTATCCATCCATACCGGTGGTCCATTTTAGTTGTGCGCAGCATATATAGTAGGAGGACTGTGCAGAATTTTGCTGACCACCAGTATATATTATAAAGCAGTATGGTACAGTACGCCACTGCTCTACCTACCTCTGTGTCATCAAGTATACCATCCATCCATACCTGTGGTGCATTTTAGTTGTATGCAGTATATATAGTAGGATTGTGCAGAATTTTGCTGACCACCAGAATATAATATATAGCAGTACAGTACAGTAGTCCACTGCTCTACCTACCTCTGTGTCCTCAAGTATACCATCCATCCATACCTGTTGTGCATTTTAGTTGTGCGCAGTAAATATAGTAGGAGGACAGTGCAGAATTTTGCTGACCACAAGAATATAATATATAGCAGTACGGTACAGTAGGCCACTACTCTACCTACCTCTGTGTCATCAAGTATACTATCCATCCATACCTGTGTTGCATTTTAGTTGTGCGCAGTACATATAGTAGGAGGACAGTGCAGAATTTTGCTGAACACCAGAATGTAATATATAGCAGTACGGTACAGTAGGCCACTACTCTACCTACCTCTGTGTCGTCAAGTATACTATCCATCCATACCTGTGTTGCATTTTAGTTGTGCGCAGTACATATAGTAGGAGGACAGTGCAGAATTTTGCTGACCACCAGTATATAATATATAGCAGTACGGTACAGTAGTCCACTGCTCTACTTACCTCTGTGTCATCAAGTATACTATAAATCCATACCTGTGGTGCATTTTAGTTGTGCGCAGTATATATAGTAGGAGGACAGTGCAGAATTTTGCTGACCACCAGATTATAATATATAGCAGTACGGTACAGTAGGCCAAAACTCTACCTACCTCTGTGTCGTCAAGTATACTATCCATCCATACCTGTGTTGCATTTTAGTTGTGCTCAGTACATATAGTCGGAGGACAGTGCAGAATTTTGCTGACTACCAGTATATAATATATAGCAGTACGGTACAGTAGTCCACTGCTCTACCTACCTCTGTGTCATCAAATATACTATCCATCCATACCTGTGGTACATTTTAGTTGTGCGCAGTTTATATATTAGGAGGACAGTGCAGAATTTTGCTGACCACCAGTATATAATATATAGCAGTACGGTACAGTAGTCCACTGCTCTACCTACCTCTGTGTCGTCAAATATACTATCCATCCATACCTGTGGTGCATTTTAGTTGTGCGCAGTATATATAGTACGAGGACAGTGCAGAATTTTGCTGACCACCAGTATATAATATATAGCAGTACGGTACAGTAGGCCACTGCTCTACCTACCTCTGTGTCATCAAGTATACTATCCATCCATACCTGTGGTGCATTTTAGTTGTGCGCAGTATATATAGTAGGACGACAGTGCAGAAATTTGCTGACCACCAGTATATAATATATAGCAGTACGGTACAGTAGTCCACTGCTCTACCTACCTCTGTGTCATCAAATATACTATCCATACATACCTGTGGTACATTTTAGTTGTGCGCAGTATATATAGTAGGAGGACAGTGCAGAATTTTGCTGACCACCAGTATATAATATATAGCAGTACGGTACAGTAGGCCACTGCTCTACCTACCTCTGTGTCATCAAGTATACTATCCATCCATACCTGTGGTGCATTTTAGTTGTGCGCAGTATATATAGTAGGAGTACAGTGCAGAATTTTGCTGACCACCAGTATATAATATATAGTAGTACGGTACAGTAGGCCACTGCTCTACCTACCTCTGTGTCATCAAGTATACTATCCATTCATACCTGTGGTGCATTTTAGTTGTGCGCAGTATATATAGTAGGAGGACAGTGCAGAATTTTGCTGACTACCAGTATATAATATATAGCAGTACGGTACAGTAGGCCACTGCTCTACCTACCTCTGTGTCATCAAGTATACTATCCATCCATACCTGTGGTGCATTTTAGTTGTGCGCAGTATATATAGTAGGAGGACAGTGCAGAAATTTGCTGACCACCAGTATATAATATATAGCAGTACGGTACAGTAGTCCACTGCTCTACCTACCTCTGTGTCATCAAATATACTATCCATACATACCTGTGGTACATTTTAGTTGTGCGCAGTATATATAGTAGAAGGACAGTGCAGAATTTTGATGACCACCAGTATATAATATATAGCAGTACGGTACAGTAGGCCACTGCTCTACCTACCTCTGTGTCATCAAGTATACTATCCATCCATACCTGTGGTGCATTTTAGTTGTGCGCAGTATATATAGTAGGAGGACAGTGCAGAATTTTGCTGACCACCAGTATATAATATATAGCAGTACAGCACAGTAGTCCACTACTCTACCTACCTCTGTGTCATCAAGTATACTATCCATCCATACCTGTGGTGCATTTTAGTTGTGCGTAGTATATATATTAGGAGGACAGTGCAGAATTTTGCTGACCACCAGTATATAATATATAGCAGTACGTTACAGTAGGCCACTGCTCTACCTACCTCTGTGTTGTCAAGTATACTATCCATCCATACCGGTGGTGCATTTTAGTTGTGCGCAGCATATATAGTAGGAGGACTGTGCAGAATTTTGCTGACCACCTGTATATATTATAAAGCAGTATGGTACAGTACGCCACTGCTCTACCTACCTCTGTGTCATCAAGTATACCATCCATCCATACCTGTGGTGCATTTTAGTTGTATGCAGTATATATAGTAGGACTGTGCAGAATTTTGCTGACCACCAGAATATAATATATAGCAGTACAGTACAGTAGTCCACTGCTCTACCTACCTCTGTGTCCTCAAGTATACCATCCATCCATACCTGTTGTGCATTTTAGTTGTGTGCAGTAAATATAGTAGGAGGACAGTGCAGAATTTTGCAGACCACAAGAATATAATATATAGCAGTACGGTACAGTAGGCCACTACTCTACCTACCTCTGTGTCATCAAGTATACTATCCATCCATACCTGTGTTGCATTTTAGTTGTGCGCAGTATATATAGTAGGAGGACAGTGCAGAATTTTGCTGAACACCAGAATGTAATATATAGCAGTACGGTACAGTAGGCCACTACTCTACCTACCTCTGTGTCGTCAAGTATACTATCCATCCATACCTGTGTTGCATTTTAGTTGTGCGCAGTACATATAGTAGGAGGACAGTGCAGAATTTTGCTGACCACCAGTATATAACATATAGCAGTACGGTACAGTAGTCCACTGCTCTACTTACCTCTGTGTCATCAAGTATACTATTCATCCATACCTGTGGTGCATTTTAGTTGTGCGCAGTATATATCGTAGGAAGACAGTGCAGAATTTTGCTGACCACCAGATTATAATATATAGCAGTACGGTACAGTAGGCCAAAACTCTACCTACCTCTGTGTCGTCAAGTATACTATCCATCAATACCTGTGTTGCATTTTAGTTGTGCTCAGTACATATAGTCGGAGGACAGTGCAGAATTTTGCTGACTTCCAGTATATAATATATAGCAGTACGGTACAGTAGTCCACTGCTCTACCTACCTCTGTGTCATCAAATATGCTATCCATCCATACCTGTGGTACATTTTAGTTGTGCGCAGTATATATAGTAGGAGGACAGTGCAGAATTTTGCTGACCACCAGTATATAATATATAGCAGTACGGTACAGTAGGCCACTGCTCTACCTACCTCTGTGTCATCAAGTATACTATCCATCCATACCTGTGGTGCATTTTAGTTGTGCGCAGTATATATAGTAGGAGGACAGTGCAGAATTTTGCTGACCACCAGTATATAATATATAGCAGTACCGTACAGTAGTCCACTGCTCTACCTACCTCTGTGTCATCAAGTATACTATCCATTTATACCTGTGGTGCATTTTAGTTGTGCGCAGTATATGTAGTAGGAGGACAGTGCAGAATTTTGCTGACCACCAGTATATAATATATAGCAGTACGGTACAGTAGGCCACTGCTCTACCTACCTCTGTGTCATCAAGTATACTATCCATCCATACCTGCGTTGCATTTTAGTTGTGCGCAGTATATATAGTAGGAGGACAGTGCAGAATTTTGCTGACCACCAGTATATAATATATAGCAGCACGGTACAGTAGGCCACTGCTCTACCTACCTCTGTGTCATCAAGTATACTATCCATCCATACCTGTGGTGCATTTTAGTTGTGCGCAGTATATATAGTAGGAGGACAGTGCAGAAATTTGCTGACCACCAGTATATAATATATAGCAGTAGGGTACAGTAGTCCACTGCTCTACCTACCTCTGTGTCCTCAAGTATACCATCCATCCATACCTGTTGTGCATTTTAGTTGTGCGCAGTATATATAGTAGGAGGACAGTGCAGAATTTTGCTGACTACCAGTATATTATATGTATATAGCAGTACAGTACAGTAGGCCACTGCTCTACCTACCTCTGTGTCATCAAGTATACTATCCATCCATACCTGTGGTGCATTTTAGTTGTGCACAGTATATATAGTAGGAGTACAGTGCAGAATTTTGCTGAACACCAGAATGTAATATATAGCAGTACGGTACAGTAGGCCACTACTCTACCTACCTCTGTGTCGTCAAGTATACTATCCATCCATACCTGTGGTGCATTTTAGTTGTGCGCAGTACATATAGTAGGAGGACAGTGCAGAATTTTGCTGACCACCAGTATATAATATATAGCAGTACGGTACAGTAGGCCACTACTCTACCTACCTCTGTGTCGTCAAGTATACTATCCATCCATACCTGTGTTGCATTTTAGTTGTGCGCAGAACATATAGTAGGAGGACAGAGCAGAATTTTGCTGACTACCAGTATATTATATGTATATAGCAGTACGGTACAGTAGGCCACTGCTCTACCTACCTCTGTGTAATCAAGTATACTATCCATCCATACCTGTGGTGCATTTTAGTTGTGCACAGTATATATAGTAGGAGTACAGTGCAGAATTTTGCTGAACACCAGAATGTAATATTTAGCAGTACGGTACAGTAGTCCACTACTCTACCTACCTCTGTGTCGTCAAGTATACTAACCATCCATACCTGTGTTGCATTTTAGTTGTGCGCAGTACATATAGTAGGAGGACAGTGCAGAATTTTGCTGACCACCAGTATATAATATATAGCAGTACGGTACAGTAGTCCACTGCTCTACCTACCTCGGTGTCATCAAGTATACTATCCATCCATGCCTGTGGTGCATTTTAGTTGTGCGCAGTATATATAGTAGGAGGACAGAGCAGAATTTTGCTGACCACCAGTATATAATATATAGCAGTAGGGTACAGTAGTCCACTGCTCTACCTACCTCTGTGTCCTCAAGTATACCATCCATCCATACCTGTTGTGCATTTTAGTTGTGCGCAGTATATATAGTAGGAGGACAGTGCAGAATTTTGCTGACTACCAGTATATTATATGTATATAGCAGTACAGTACAGTAGGCCACTGCTCTTCCTACCTCTGTGTCATCAAGTATACTATCCATCCATACCTGTGGTGCATTTTAGTTGTGCACAGTATATATAGTAGGAGTACAGTGCAGAATTTTGCTGAACACCAGAATGTAATATATAGCAGTACGGTACAGTAGGCCACTACTCTACCTACCTCTGTGTCGTCAAGTATACTATCCATCCATACCTGTGGTGCATTTTAGTTGTGCGCAGTACATATAGTAGGAGGACAGTGCAGAATTTTGCTGACCACCAGTATATAATATATAGCAGTACGGTACAGTAGGCCACTACTCTACCTACCTCTGTGTCGTCAAGTATACTATCCATCCATACCTGTGTTGCATTTTAGTTGTGCGCAGAACATATAGTAGGAGGACAGAGCAGAATTTTGCTGACTACCAGTATATTATATGTATATAGCAGTACGGTACAGTAGGCCACTGCTCTACCTACCTCTGTGTCATCAAGTATACTATCCATCCATACCTGTGGTGCATTTTAGTTGTGCACAGTATATATAGTAGGAGTACAGTGCAGAATTTTGCTGAACACCAGAATGTAATATTTAGCAGTACGGTACAGTAGTCCACTACTCTACCTACCTCTGTGTCGTCAAGTATACTAACCATCCATACCTGTGTTGCATTTTAGTTGTGCGCAGTACATATAGTAGGAGGATAGTGCAGAATTTTGCTGACCACCAGTATATAATATATAGCAGTACGGTACAGTAGTCCACTGCTCTACCTACCTCGGTGTCATCAAGTATACTATCCATCCATGCCTGTGGTGCATTTTAGTTGTGCGCAGTATATATAGTAGGAGGACAGAGCAGAATTTTGCTGACCACCAGTATATAATATATAGCAGTACAGTACAGTGTGCCACTACTCTACCTACCTCGGTGTCGTCAAGTATACTATCCATCTATACCTGTGGTGCATTTTAGTTGTGTGCAGTATATATAGAAGGAGGACAGTGCAGAATTTTGCTGACTACCAGTATATTATATGTATATAGCAGTACGGTACAGTAGTCCACTGCTCTACCTACCTCTGTGTCATCAAGTATACTATCCATCCATACCTGTGGTGCATTTTAGTTGTGCGCAGTATATATAGTAAGAGGACAGTGCAGAATTTTGCTGACCACCAGTATATAATATATAGCAGTACAGTACAGTAGGCCACTGCTCTACCTACCTCTGTGTCATCAAGTATACTATCCATCCATACCTGTGGTGCATTTTAGTTGTGCGCAGTATATATAGTAGGAGGACAGTGCAGAATTTTGCTGACCACCAGATTATAATATATAGCAGTACAGTACAGTAGGCCACTGCTCTACCTACCTCTGTGTCTTCAAGTATACTATCCATCCATACCTGTGGTGCATTTTAGTTGTGCACAGCATATATAGTAGGAGGACTGTGCAGAATTTTGCTGACCACCAGTATATAATAAAGCAGTATGGTACAGTAGGCCACTGCTCTACCTACCTCTGTGTCATCAAGTATACCATCCATCCATACCTGTGATGCATTTCAGTTTTATGCAGTATATATAGTAGGACTGTGCAGAATTTTGCTGACCACCAGAATATAATATATAGCAGTACAATACAGTAGGCCACTGCTCTACCTACCTCTGTGTCGTCAAGTATACTATCCATCCATACCTGTGGTGCATTTTAGTTGTGTGCAGTATATATAGTAGGAGGACAGTGCAGAATTTTGCTGACCACCAGTATATAATATATAGCAGTACGGTACAGTAGGCCACTGCTCTACCTACCTCTGTGTCATCAAGTATACTATCCATCCATACCTGTGGTGCATTTTAGTTGTGTGCAGTATATATAGTAGGAGGATAGTGCAGAATTTTGCTGACCACCAGTATATAATATATAGCAGTACGGTACAGTAGGCCACTGCTCTACCTACCTCTGTGTCGTCAAGTATACTATCCATCCATACCTGTGGTGCATTTTAGTTGTGCGCAGTATATATAGTAGGAGGACAGTGCAGAATTTTGCTGACCACCAGTATATAATATATAGCAGTACGGTACAGTAGTCCACTGCTCTACCTCTGTGTCGTCAAGTATACTACAAAAGTTCAGTAAAATGACCCAAAAATCAAAATTAAAAGCGTCTGATGAGAAGCGTGAACTTGCCAATATGCCATTTACAACACGGAGTGGCAAGGAACGGCTGAGACCCTGGCCTATGTTCATGGCTTGTGGTTCAGATTCACATGAGGATGGAAGCACTCATCCTCTCGCTAGAAAACTGCAGTGCCACTCCTAGATGGGCCAGGTGTTTGTGTCGGCCACTTGGGCCGCTTAGCTTAGCCATCCAGCGACTTTGGTGCACCTCTTTTTTCTTTGCATCATGTGCTGTTTGGGGACTATTTTTTAAATCGGCCATCCTGTCTGACACTGCAGTGCCACTCCTAGATTGGCCAGGTGTTTGTGTCGGCCACTTGGGTCGCTTAGCTTAGTCACACAGCTACCTCATTGCACCTCTTTTTTTCTTAGTATCATGTGCTGTTTGGGGACTATTTTTTAAATCGGCCATCCTGCCTGACACTGCAGTGCCACTCCTAGATGGCAAAAAGAAAAAGAGAAAAGGACTGTATTTGTCGATGCACAGGAAGAAGGGTGACCTGATTATCACAATCTTCTGGAGAATTATTAAAATTTAACTTTTATTAGTGTCAAATTAAAATAGTGTGATGATAACTGACACACAAACTACGAGTATAGACGAAACATAAAGGTTAAAATCAAGACGTATACAACATATACCACAAGTGCAATGAAATAATAAGTGTGATTAAAGATTAAAATATGTGTCCGCGTGTCTGTTCTTATATCCAATTATATAATATTGCTCACAATATTTACTCAGTCTGATAATAGTTGTCAGCAATTGGTCTTCATATGTTCACATGACCATTTGTCAGTATTTATAATATCTGGAGTATCCCACTCCTATGTGTATAATTGTAGCTGACAATATGATTCCAATGGTGTCTATAATATTCACACTGTGTATATCTTATATTCTAGGCTTGGTGGTCTGTCTTATTCCCCACTTCAATATAGTGTTTTAATCACACTTAAATGGATCACACTCAGTCTGTACACTTATATATACTAATATGCAACTTTGTCAAGATGGAGTATCATTCATTACATATATATAGTTTGTTCAGTAGTGGATGCATCTTTCCTGAGCCTTCTAAAGAGCATTCATTGGGAATACAGATTGGGTTTTTCTGCCTAAAAATTAACACATTCAATATCCTGGTTGGTACTTATGTGTAGATTATTGTTGTAAACAGTATAAATAGGTTACAGTGTACCAATATCTCTATGTGGTTGTATTACGTGCGCTCTTGATTTTAATGAGACTCTCTGTAGTCATGTAAGATAATTAGATCAGGAGACATGCCATTCCTATAGTGAGAGTGAGTACTTTCCTCACACTTCAATATAGGTATTATAAATGTGCAGCAGTATACTGTGTTGCAGTACCCCTCTTAAAGGTGACACCTCCTATATTGACAGACTAAATGTATCTGAATTAGATAGGGATAGTTATGTCCCCCGTCAATTATAGAGGGCCAGCTGGTTATTAATAATAAATTAGGTAATGGTGGTTTATATTCCTACCACTCAAGGTGTATATATGTTGAATTAGCTAAGCTAATTGGTAATCAAAAAGTACGGGTTCTGAGATGTTTATTATAGTATCAATATACCTGCTGCATAAGTTAATACTGCAGCACTTTATCCATTGGCATTCATTGAGTTGTATCATAAGTGTTTCCACATGCCTATTGAATTATAAATGACCACACACTTATAATTAGAACCTTGCTAGCTTAATTGCTACCTCTGGAGACAAAGATGTACTTTATTATCTGTGCTGATAATTCTCAAACAGCATAGATTATAGGGTATGTTTCTTATAGTATTTATGTATCTGCCGGGTTCTGAGGTGTTTATTATAGTATCAATATACCTGCTGCTTAAGTTAATACTGCAGCACTTTATCCATTGGCATTCATTGAGTTGTATCATAAGTGTTTCCACATGCCTTTTAAATTATAAATGACCACACACTTATAATTAGAACCTTGCTAGCTTAATTGCTACCTCTGGAGACAAAGATGTGCTTTATTATCTGTGCTGATAATTCTCAAACAGCATAGATTATAGGGTATGTTTCTTATAGTATTTCTGTATCTGCTGCACAGATTGAAACTGTAACGTTTATTCTATTGGCATTAGTTAAATTGTATCATGCATATCTCCTCCTGACTAACAGGTGGCTTGGAGAATCAACTGTGAAACATTGTTGCGTTTCTATCTGTATAAGCCACAACACTGTCAATTACTGCTTTCTCACTGACATAGTTAGACTGACTGTGTCTGCTAGCCTAACGCAATTTATCCGTCTACCTGCTATTTAGTGCTGTGGATACCATCGGAATCTAACTAATCACATAATCAGAACTAGTTATACATTAAATTGGTTTATGAGCAAGGACATAGACTGACACGCGGACACACGCTGCCCACACGCGTGTTCCGCCGTTACTCTGACAGCTTCGTCAGGGCTGAACCAGAATGCCTCTCCTGGCATGATATTTGAGCTATTGCCGTCTGCCAATCAGTGTGATCTGACTGGTCACGTGTGGTAACTGGCCAATCACTGTGACCCGTTTGTGGTCACATGCTCCATGTAGCCAATCACAGTATACTTTGGTCTCCATGGTGACGGCTGATAGCTGCATCGCGTTCCCGAACACTACTGATTACTCCTGCCCCTTCCTCTGTATAATGATAATTCGGCTGGGGTGTACATATGCTGTATTTTAGTAGAACTGTCCATCTTTTGGTATCATTAATTCTATTTATTAAGTCTAGTTTGGGACACTCAGAATAGATTCGTTTCACATGATGTATATATGCTTTTGCTTAAGGTACTATTACTGCTATCCATGTCCGGCGTCAGTATTACCCTGTACTCTGTATAATAAACGCATTCTCTGGATTCTTACTGCATACTGTATATACTGAATATGGATCATTCCCTATATCAGGTAAGTGAATGTGGGGGAAGTCTATCACATAATTTCATACTGGTCATTTGCTGAATACAGTATATCAAATCAGTATATACTCAACATTATTGAGTGAGAGACTCAAGAACTTTGAATCACTGGAAGCTTTTCAACAGAAGTATGACAGGTTTAAGAAGGATATTGAGGAACATGAGAAAGAGATTGTAGAAAGGAAACGTCGCAAATTCCAACGCGACAAGACAGATTATGCCTCAAATAGGGTTTACAAATGGAATACTCCAATACAGAGAAATAGATCGACATACTCAGCAAATTATTCAACATCAGAGGCGGAATCCTCAGAAGGGGAGAACCCCACAGGTAGCAATGGTGGCAGGCCCTTTAGACGTGATTTTTTAGGAAGAGGTCAGAAACATTCACGGCTACACACAGATACAGAAGGAGAAAGATCAGGCGGGGCTCGGGGAGGGAGAAGAAAAAGAGACTCTTTAGATTGGAGAGAAGAACCCAGGGAGAGGAGGAGATACAAATAACTCACTCTAAATTATCTGGAAGGGAGAAAATGGATGACCTTAGAATTATCAATTTGACAGAAAAATTTTTGACAACCGAACAGATCTCTGTTTTAAGCAAAGGTTTATCCTTCTCACCGACACAGACTATGGATAGGTTTGAATGTGAAAAAGATCTGCAGCTATTTATTAGAAAGATCCTTCTCAAGAAGTTTTTCATTAATCAAGAACTTCAAAAAGAGATATCTGGACGAAACTTTGTCGATACAGATGAATTAATGGCCTTACAAATCCTGGAGGATCTCTCTAGTGAATCAGCTGCGGTAGTTACATCTCAAGATGCTGTCAGAAACAAATCATTAATAAGATCAAAGTCCAAATTCTTTCCAGATACTAGTCTTTGTCCCCAAGTAGAAGTGTTCCATAAATTAGTCTCCAAGGACTTGGATGTATTATTCAGTCATCATAAATGTCATGACGACAACCTAAGTCCTTCAGAGCGATCTGCCCTAGACGAAATATCTAAATGGCAAGATATTATAATCAAACCCTCTGACAAGGGGGGGAACGTAGTCTTGTGGCCTAGGGACATGTACTTGGATGAGTTGAATAGACAACTGAACGATGCTAATTGTTATAAACGACTCAGCTTTAACCCTACAATCAAATTTTTGGGTCAATACAATAGCATGATTCAGAGTGCCTTTGACAATGGAGTCATTAATAAAAAGGACTTGGATTTTCTGACAGTGACCAAACCCAAAACTCCCACTATGTACCTATTACCTAAGGTACACAAAGATGAAAAGAAACCACCCGGCAGACCCATCCTATCAGGAGTTGGTAGCCTAACCGAAAAAGCGAGTACCTTCGCAGATTACCATCTCCGCAAACATGTTATTGCATTACCTTCTTATATCCGTGACACAATGGACGTTTTAAATCGACTAAATAATCTCAGTGTCAATCCAGGAGTGTGGCTTGCCACATGCGACGTAGAAAGCCTCTACACCAGCATTATCCATGATAAGGGGATCGCAGCTACCAAATATTTTCTGAGTATGGAGACCCATAATGAACTAGGTGACTTCATCATTGAACTATTGGAGTTTATCCTCCTCAAAAACTATTTCACCTGTAACGAGTACCACTACCTCCAGGTGAGGGGCACCGCTATGGGGACAGCTTGTGCCCCTACGTATGCCAACCTCTACCTGGGGTGGTGGGAAAGGGAGGTAGTATTTCAGGAAGTCTTTGAAAAATACACAGACAATATATTGATATATCTTAGATATATCGATGATATATTGATACTGTGGGAAGGACCATTGAGAACATTGAAAGAATTCATTGAAATCTTGAATATCAATGACCTCAACCTCAAATTAACCCTAGAGGCTAGTCAGACTTCCATCAATTTCCTCGATATCTCTATACACATCAATGATGAGGGAAATATCTCAACTGATCTGTATAGGAAACCGACAGCGACAAACAGTGTCCTACACTCAGAGAGCTCCCATCTTCCAGCTACTATTCGAGCAATACCCAAGGGAGAACTACTGAGGATAAAAAGGAACTGCTCCAGTGATGAGGCTTTTCATGTCAGACAGAATGAACTTAGTGAACGTCTCCAAACAAGAGGTTACAGTAAGAGACTCCTAAATCGAACGATCAGAGAAGTAAGTACGTATGAACGAGATACCTTACTAAAACCCAAACAAAGAACCCACCGAGAAGAACCCATAAGATTTGTGGGCACCTTTAATGCTCAGTGGAAAGGGATCATGAATAGCCTGCAAAAGCACTGGCCCATACTCCAGACAGATAGAGATTTATCTCTAGCTTTACCTACAAAACCTCAAGCAAGTTGGAGAAGGTCCAGGAATATAAAAGATCGACTTGTCCATAGTCATCTGGCCAAAGCCACAGATAAAAAATCTAAATCAATGGGTTCGATGCCCTGCGGTAACTGCAAAGCCTGTGTGCATATGGTTCCCACAGATTACTTTTTCGACAAATTTGGCAAAAAATGGCCAATCTCCCCAAAGATCACGTGCACAACTGTAGGAACCGTCTATCAGTTAGAATGCCCATGTCACAAAAAGTACATAGGGAAGACCATTAGACCTCTAAAGGTCAGGATTTTAGAGCACATTGGAAGTATACGTAACGCCAAAAGAGATACCTCCAACTTTAGAACCCTACAACCCGTAGCGAGACACTTCCTCAGTTACCACAATAGTGACCCAAATGATCTCAAAGCCTTTGGTCTGAGACATATACAGCTGGGGATACGCGGTGGAGACTTGGATCAAGAATTACTCCGCTTTGAGACCAAAATGATTTTCCTGCTGGATAGTCTATATCCTAATGGACTCAATGAATCCAACAGCTATATACCCTTTATAGCTTGAAGAACTTCTCCGACAGTAGTTAATCTGCCTTACAGTAGATCTATCTCTATAACAAGTCTACAGCATCCAACCAGGACACATATATTGATGCTAAAGCCAATTCATTATCTGTTATTAGTATCACCCTCTGCCCCTGGAAATATTTACTGCATATGATTCTCAATTTCTGGTATATACCACACCAGTGATAGGCATTTATGAGTGAGTATGCTTCTATTTCCCTCATTATTATCCTAATATTTGATTCTGATCATCCACGTTACCTTGTTAAGCTCTAATAGGATATCATGATCACTTGAAAGAGTGAAATAGCAACATGATCCCCACATCTTGGATACATAATACACCAAATTTCATCTTTTGACGTATTTCAACACTATAATGTCTGGCTCCATGTATGACTACTTTTAGTAGGTCCAAAGCCAGACAAAGAAATATTTATCACAACATAATAAATAATAAATACATCTTCACCCCCAGTGGATACCCAAAGTGTAGATTGAATTATTAAAAATGCTTTTTCCGCCACCTCTCTTCCTTATTAGTCCCTAACACGTATGCACTTACACCTTTTGTTATAGTTACGTTCACTCACACTTACACTATTTGTTGTTTGCTTTCTCCCCCTCCTCTTTCTTTCAGAATCTACCATTAGGGGGTCCTAATTCACTTCACACCCCTCCGTATCCCCATCACCTTTATTCTTTTCACTCCAAGCTTTTTTTGACACCATAATAATTTCACCTTTACTTATAAGGTTTGCAGAATCTAATTATAATATTTGCAGATTATATGACACTACAATTGAGACACTGATCTGATTCTCTTGGACTGAATATTCATAATTAATAATAAATGCATATTATAAAAATCTCACTTAGAAGCACTCTAAAACTATATATCTCCTCATCATAAATAATATTAACGTGGTTCCTATGTATATAACCAAAAATATAAAGTAGAAGGTAATAGCCTCTATTCTCTAAAATTAATGGGACATATGTGATGAATACATATAACAGGACATCCAATTAACTTGATGACTCTTTATTCAATATACTGATTTGATATACTGTATTCAGCAAATGACCAGTATGAAATTATGTGATAGACTTCCCCCACATTCACTTACCTGATATAGGGAATGATCCATATTCAGTATATACAGTATGCAGTAAGAATCCAGAGAATGCGTTTATTATACAGAGTACAGGGTAATACTGACGCCGGACATGGATAGCAGTAATAGTACCTTAAGCAAAAGCATATATACATCATGTGAAACGAATCTATTCTGAGTGTCCCAAACTAGACTTAATAAATAGAATTAATGATACCAAAAGATGGACAGTTCTACTAAAATACAGCATATGTACACCCCAGCCGAATTATCATTATACAGAGGAAGGGGCAGGAGTAATCAGTAGTGTTCGGGAACGCGATGCAGCTATCAGCCGTCACCATGGAGACCAAAGTATACTGTGATTGGCTACATGGAGCATGTGACCACAAACGGGTCACAGTGATTGGCCAGTTACCACACGTGACCAGTCAGATCACACTGATTGGCAGACGGCAATAGCTCAAATATCATGCCAGGAGAGGCATTCTGGTTCAGCCCTGACGAAGCTGTCAGAGTAACGGCGGAACACGCGTGTGGGCAGCGTGTGTCCGCGTGTCAGTCTATGTCCTTGCTCATAAACCAATTTAATGTATAACTAGTTCTGATTATGTGATTAGTTAGATTCCGATGGTATCCACAGCACTAAATAGCAGGTAGACGGATAAATTGCGTTAGGCTAGCAGACACAGTCAGTCTAACTATGTCAGTGAGAAAGCAGTAATTGACAGTGTTGTGGCTTATACAGATAGAAACGCAACAATGTTTCACAGTTGATTCTCCAAGCCACCTGTTAGTCAGGAGGAGATATGCATGATACAATTTAACTAATGCCAATAGAATAAACGTTACAGTTTCAATCTGTGCAGCAGATACAGAAATACTATAAGAAACATACCCTATAATCTATGCTGTTTGAGAATTATCAGCACAGATAATAAAGCACATCTTTGTCTCCAGAGGTAGCAATTAAGCTAGCAAGGTTCTAATTATAAGTGTGTGGTCATTTATAATTTAAAAGGCATGTGGAAACACTTATGATACAACTCAATGAATGCCAATGGATAAAGTGCTGCAGTATTAACTTAAGCAGCAGGTATATTGATACTATAATAAACACCTCAGAACCCGGCAGATACATAAATACTATAAGAAACATACCCTATAATCTATGCTGTTTGAGAATTATCAGCACAGATAATAAAGTACATCTTTGTCTCCAGAGGTAGCAATTAAGCTAGCAAGGTTCTAATTATAAGTGTGTGGTCATTTATAATTCAATAGGCATGTGGAAACACTTATGATACAACTCAATGAATGCCAATGGATAAAGTGCTGCAGTATTAACTTATGCAGCAGGTATATTGATACTATAATAAACATCTCAGAACCCGTACTTTTTGATTACCAATTAGCTTAGCTAATTCAACATATATACACCTTGAGTGGTAGGAATATAAACCACCATTACCTAATTTATTATTAATAACCAGCTGGCCCTCTATAATTGACGGGGGACATAACTATCCCTATCTAATTCAGATACATTTAGTCTGTCAATATAGGAGGTGTCACCTTTAAGAGGGGTACTGCAACACAGTATACTGCTGCACATTTATAATACCTATATTGAAGTGTGAGGAAAGTACTCACTCTCACTATAGGAATGGCATGTCTCCTGATCTAATTATCTTACATGACTACAGAGAGTCTCATTAAAATCAAGAGCGCACGTAATACAACCACATAGAGATATTGGTACACTGTAACCTATTTATACTGTTTACAACAATAATCTACACATAAGTACCAACCAGGATATTGAATGTGTTAATTTTTAGGCAGAAAAACCCAATCTGTATTCCCAATGAATGCTCTTTAGAAGGCTCAGGAAAGATGCATCCACTACTGAACAAACTATATATATGTAATGAATGATACTCCATCTTGACAAAGTTGCATATTAGTATATATAAGTGTACAGACTGAGTGTGATCCATTTAAGTGTGATTAAAACACTATATTGAAGTGGGGAATAAGACAGACCACCAAGCCTAGAATATAAGATATACACAGTGTGAATATTATAGACACCATTGGAATCATATTGTCAGCTACAATTATACACATAGGAGTGGGATACTCCAGATATTATAAATACTGACAAATGGTCATGTGAACATATGAAGACCAATTGCTGACAACTATTATCAGACTGAGTAAATATTGTGAGCAATATTATATAATTGGATATAAGAACAGACACGCGGACACATATTTTAATCTTTAATCACACTTATTATTTCATTGCACTTGTGGTATATGTTGTATACGTCTTGATTTTAACCTTTATGTTTCGTCTATACTCGTAGTTTGTGTGTCAGTTATCATCACACTATTTTAATTTGACACTAATAAAAGTTAAATTTTAATAATTCTCCAGAAGATTGTGATAATCAGGTCACCCTTCTTCCTGTGCATCGACAAATACAGTCCTTTTCTCTTTTTCTTTTTGCTGACTAACCTTAGCTGTAGTCGATAGCACCCCCACAAATAATTGTGAATACTTGAATGCAATAGGGGTTATTTTGGAGCTGTATATAGTTCCAAATCTGATATAATACAATTGTGTGTGTGCAGATACAATCCCACTCCACTCCTAGATGGGCCAGGTGTTTGTGTCGGCCACTTGGGTCGCTTAGCTTAGTCATCCAGCGACCTCGGTGGAAATTTTAAGACTAAAAATAATATTGTGAGGTGTGAGGTGTTCAGAATAGACTGGAAATTAGTGGAAATTATGGTTATTGAGGTTAATAATACCATGGGATTAAAATGACCCCCAAGTTCTATGATTTAAGCTGTTTTTGAGGGTTTTTTGTAAAAAAACTCCCAAATCCGATAACAAAAATTTCAGGGTGGTTTTGCCAAAACGCGTCCGAATCCAAAACACGGCCGCTGAACCGAATCCAAAAACCAAAACACATTTCCGGTGCACATCATTAGTTGCTATGGGCATCTTCTCCAATTTCTCTTCCTTGAAAGTTTGATACATCTCCTCCAGAGTGCCAGTTTGAAACGCATATAGACCAGTGACTTTCAACCTTTTTTTACTCGCGGCACACCAAATAATATTTTAAAATTGCCAAGGCACACCATCAGTTCCCCACAGAAAAAAAACAAAACAGACACATTGGCCCTCACTGTAAAAAAAAAAAAAATCCACACATATTGGCCTACACAGAAAAAACAATGACATTGCTCCCCACATAAATCATGTTGCTTCCTACATAAATCCTATTGCTCCACACATAAATCAATCACATTTCTCCCCACATAAATCCGATTGCTCCCCACATGAATTATTCACATTGTTCCCCCATAAATCCATAAATTCTTATTCTCCCCAAACAAATCGATTGAAATCCTATTGTTCCCCACAGGAGAAATAAAATAACAAATATTATCAGCTGTCCTCCTCCCTGTCACTCAGTGGCGGGTTGTTCATAGTGGAGTTCTGCGAATACTGAGCAGCGGGAGGTCGGGCAGGTGTGGATGTGGGAGGGCAAGGAAAGCTGTGTATGCGGGCGGGAACTGGAAGATGTGTATACAGGCGGGTGGGCTGGCTGGGTGGTGAGACGCGGCGGCCCTGACCTACGATATCACACCATTTTCAAGGCATAGGTCACGGTCGGAGCACGACTGATCCTCTAAGAAGAGCCTGGGCCAACAGTTCACTCTGAAGGTGCAGGAAGTTGCTCTTGCTCCGCGGCACACCTTGCAACTGGTTGCGGCACACTAGTGTGCCACGGCACACTGGTTGAAAAAGTCTGATATAGACAATTACAAGTGCTATAAATTCCTGGCAGAGCTCCTCACAGTGCAGGAATTACTGTCGGCTCTGGGGTCCTTTCTGTGATCTCAGGTACAGTAGCTGAGTAGGGTTCAGCATTACATGAAGAAAAAAGTTTACAACAGGCTGTTGCTGGTCTGCTAGACACTCTGCAGTGAAGCTTGTCTCTCTCACACGTGTATCATCACTGCTGGGGCCAGTATTGCACCACAACCACTCTCCCCCACACACCACCAGTTAAGAAAAAATACCAACAACAATAAAAACATTCACTCACCCCATCGTGCCATTGGCCCACCAGGAATGTTCCCAGTGAGCTTTTTGGCCAATCTGCCCCTACATGTGACCCATTAAAGATATTAAAGAATTACTATTTAATAACGTGGCTGAACATCCATCCTAATTGCGCTTACTGTATTTCTGTGGGTTATTCTGGGTAATTTATTATACAGTACTGTATGTTCTTAGCTATTAGGTTGAAAATGAAAACAAAGTTTGTCAGGTTCATACTTATCAAAGCAGGACACAAGTAGATTTTTAACTGCAAGAATGTTTTCTTACCCTTCATAGCATTATGCCCAGCGGCACTAACATTCCTTATGATGCATATTTGGTAATAAAGAATATTTTTTAGGAGTATGTATGAGGCTTCAGTTGCCAGAATTGTGGGAAAAATTATCACATCTCTGGATGGTATTATGTCACAGGAGGAAAGCAGGGAAGAGACATTTCTGTTCCTGCTATCTCAGTCAGAACTCGCTCTGCTTATGAGCTGGGTACAAACCATTACCGTCTTTCGCTGCTGTGAAAGTTGACAAAAACTAAGTTACAGCAGCCCAGTTATCTCTTCGTCGGGACATGCCTTTATTGCATGGTCTGTCCAGGCAGGAGTTTTCATGTACAGTAAGTGGCAATATTTGTTACAATACGCATTTACAGTATGTGAAAATGTATATTTTCATGCATTTACTAATTGCATTTTGACAGGAGATGGGCTCCAATAAGGGGAGGCACTCAATATACCGGCTGTCGGGATCCCGGCGCTCAGCATTACTGGTGTCCACGACACCCCTGGAGGGAGAATAAATAGCATGGCGCACATGGCACACATAGCGCTCCACCGTGCCTGCAGCGTGGAGCTCTTTTGTGCTTCCCCCACTGCCGGCATTCCGGCGATTGGGATCCCAGCGCCAGTATGCTGGGCGCCGGGATCCCGAGCGCCGGCCAATCATAGTACACCCCCAATAAGAGCCTATCCTGGTGAAGAGCTGTGTAGCACTATCACAATACTTCCTGGTTCGGGTCCCCTGCAGTCAATGCATGCACAATCATCAGCCAGTGCATGCGTCACCAGGGACAGACAGAGAGGGATCTGCAAGATCCCTCTCTGGAAGAATTTGTGAAAAAGTATCCCATAAACTACTATAGGCTAAAGGGGTGGTATTCATGTGACCGGCAGTCAGCTGACCGACAGTCACATGACCTCCTCCACGAGCCCGACGGCTCACTTTCCCGATGGTCGGCATGCTATTTCCACTTGTGGGTGTCCACGACACCCATAGAGTGGGAATAGAACCCGTGGCGACCACAGGTTGCCACCGAGCCCGCAAGGGCCTTGTTGCACTCGCCCCTCCCCGCCGGGATCCCGGCGTCGGTATGCTGCCGGGATTCCGGCGTCGGTAAGCTGACCGGCGGTCAGGAGACCGCCGGTCAACCATACTACACCCGGCTAAAGCAATATAGAGATGGCATTAGCTATCAGACCAAGCTCGGGAAAACTTTGCATTTCCGGAGCTTGGTAAATCCAACTGCATAATAGCATCCATTTGCGATCAGAAATGGAGGGAGTATGGCAGATATTGGAGATATCTGTTGTGATCTCTCCATGGTACATGTGGGGGATATTTAACCCTGCTCTGGTACCATGAAAAAAGTTACATTGACAGGACCCCATGTTAAAAAAACATTACAATATTTTGTTTTTCTCTAAATAATATTATACAACAAATGTTTGTACTCAAATCTCGACAAACAGAGGCGGATTTGTCTTAAGGTGGGTACACAATAGGCGATGTGCTCTGTGAGCAACATCGCCTAGTGTGTTTCCTCCCGGCCTGGGCAGCCTGACGGTGGGCATACACACTATGTGATATCGCTAGCAATATCGCACAGTGCCGTAATGCCGCGGCCAGGCTGTACATGCATCTTTGGACGATGAGTCCGAATTGAGCTGCCTGTAGGATGGACACGACCATCGTTAACAACCCGCGGGGCCGTGCATCGGCCGTTGTCAGTTGCATACACACTTGGCGATATAGTTAATGAAATCGCTCAGGAGGAAGAAAATTAGCGATATTGTTTATTATATCGTTAAGTGTGTATGCACCTTTAGGGACTTTCAAATAGCCTATATAGAAGCAGATACAGAAAATGTATTATAAAATCCAAATAATATTGCACAACACTTCACGTGTGAGTTTCTGATGATTTCACATCATTGTAGACCTGACTTTTACTGCTGGCATTGGTTGCACAACCATTTGCTGTGCTCTTATTGCACTCATTTCAGATGAATTTAGTTTTCTTGTCCTTTGATCTTTGACAAATGTAGCATCTCTTGCGCTGGCCTAAAATCTCCAGAATGTCTTCACTTGACAATCCCTGTTGTTTTGCCATTGTGTTACACTTTTTACATCACAGAACCTCGAAAAAAGAGAAAATATTTATATGACATGGAAGGTACTATGGGGTCCACTTGATGCCAAATGGAACTAAACATAAATAAAAAATAAACATAAATACACGAAAACTAGCGAACGTGTACCAAATTGTTAGGAAGGCTTTACGAAAAAATAAGTGAAAGGCGAGGTCACTAATCATGATAGTGTATTAAAAAACAACATGGGTCAAAGAGTAGCGGTACCACTCAAGGGTTAATATTTGTGGGTACCCCCCAAAATGTCTGTTTTCAGGGCATATCCTGAAAATATTGAATAATAAATATCCACCCAATATAGGAGTATATGCAATAGCGGGCGAATCGCGTCATTAGATCCGCCTCTGTATGATTCGCCCGCTATCGCCAGCCGCAGCCCTGTCGCCGGGACCCTGAATTCGCAATATTCAATGAAAAACTGATTCGCCCCTCCCGCAGGCGGATTCCGGCCAATCGGCGAGCAGTGGGCGTACTGAATTCGCCTTCCCTTCCAAAGCAGCACTATATTAGGGCTTGTTTGTTGCATGTGCTCTGCAGCCATTTTGTGAACCTGCAGAGAGGTGTGAGGAGGTGCAGAGCTAGCAATTTGGTTGTTTGCTGTGGATATCTTTGGACACCCCAGCAGGCTTTATTCCAGGACAGTCAGGAGGATTCCTGTTACCCCGGAGCAGAGCCATTTTAGGAGCTTTTACTACAGTTGTAGGTAAGTACCACATGTGTGTCTGGTGTTGCATGTATGTATGTGTTTGTGTAGTGGGGGTTGCCATGAGGTGTACATGGGGTGTTTGTGTATGTGTGCAGGTATGTGTATAGCCCCTTGCTTGTGTTGCTGCATTTTTAGGGGGAGACTTGTGTTTTGGGGTAGTTTTTCACGTGTTTTTTTTTTTCTTTAATTGACTTTTTTGGGTCTTCTATTAGCATTGGTGTACCCCCTGAGTGTGTTGGGATGCTTTCTGGCCATTTTGGGGTGATTTGGAGCAAGTTTAGTCGACAGCCTGGTCGACATGTGCTGCTGACTGTTTTGCAAACATGTGTTTTCCTGCCTAATTTTGCTGTGGGGTGCCTCCTGAGTGTGCAGGGATGCTTTCTGGCCATTTTGGGGTGATTTGGAGCAAGTTTAGTCGACAGCCAGGTCGACATGTGCTGCTGACTGTTTTGCAAACATGTGTTTTCCCGCCTAATTTTGCTGTGGGGTGCCTCCTGAGTGTGCAGGGATGCTTTCTGGCCATTTTGGGGTGATTTGGAGCAAGTTTAGTCGACAGCCAGGTCGACATGTGCTGCTGACTGTTTTGCAAACATGTGTTTTCCCACCTAATTTTGCTGTGGGGTGCCTCCTGAGTGTGCAGGGATGCTTTCTGGCCATTTTGGGGTGATTTGGAGCAAGTTTAGTCGACAGCCAGGTCGACATGTGCTGCTGACTGTTTTGCAAACATGTGTTTTCCCGCCTAATTTTGCTGTGGGGTGACTCCTGAGTGTGCAGGGATGCTTTCTGGCCATTTTGGGGTGATTTGGAGCAAGTTTAGTCGACAGCCTGGTCGACATGTGCTGCTGACTGTTTTGCAAACATGTGTTTTCCCACCTAATTTTGCTGTGGGGTGCCTCCTGAGTGTGCAGGGATGCTTTCTGGCCATTTTGGGGTGATTTGGAGCAAGTTTAGTCGACAGCCTGGTCGACATGTGCTGCTGACTGTTTTGCAAACATGTGTTTTCCCGCCTAATTTTGCTGTGGGGTGACTCCTGAGTGTGCAGGGATGCTTTCTGGCCATTTTGGGGTGATTTGGAGCAAGTTTAGTCGACAGCCTGGTCGACATGTGCTGCTGACTGTTTTGCAAACATGTGTTTTCCCGCCTAATTTTGCTGTGGGGTGCCTCCTGAGTGTGCAGGGATGCTTTCTGGCCATTTTGGGGTGATTTGGAGCAAGTTTAGTCGACAGCCAGGTCGACATGTGCTGCTGACTGTTTTGCAAACATGTGTTTTCCCGCCTAATTTTGCTGTGGGGTGACTCCTGAGTGTGCAGGGATGCTTTCTGGCCATTTTGGGGTGATTTGGAGCAAGTTTAGTCGACAGCCTGGTCGACATGTGCTGCTGACTGTTTTGCAAACATGTGTTTTCCCGCCTAATTTTGCTGTGGGGTGCCTCCTGAGTGTGCAGGGATGCTTTCTGGCCATTTTGGGGTGATTTGGAGCAAGTTTAGTCGACAGCCAGGTCGACATGTGCTGCTGACTGTTTTGCAAACATGTGTTTTCCCGCCTAATTTTGCTGTGGGGTGACTCCTGAGTGTGCAGGGATGCTTTCTGGCCATTTTGGGGTGATTTGGAGCAAGTTTAGTCGACAGCCTGGTCGACATGTGCTGCTGACTGTTTTGCAAACATGTGTTTTCCCGCCTAATTTTGCTGTGGGGTGCCTCCTGAGTGTGCAGGGATGCTTTCTGGCCATTTTGGGGTGATTTGGAGCAAGTTTAGTCGACAGCCAGGTCGACATGTGCTGCTGACTGTTTTGCAAACATGTGTTTTCCCGCCTAATTTTGCTGTGGGGTGACTCCTGAGTGTGCAGGGATGCTTTCTGGCCATTTTGGGGTGATTTGGAGCAAGTTTAGTCGACAGCCAGGTCGACATGTGCTGCTGACTGTTTTGCAAACATGTGTTTTCCCGCCTAATTTTGCTGTGGGGTGACTCCTGAGTGTGCAGGGATGCTTTCTGGCCATTTTGGGGTGATTTGGAGCAAGTTTAGTCGACAGCCTGGTCGACATTTTGTGAGGGGCAGCCATTTTGTAAGGGGCAGCCATTTTGTGAGGGTCAGCCATTTATACATGTATGTATTTTTTTTTTATAACAGAGATGTCAAGGGACAAACAAACCCGATCCGCCCCTTCCCCCATCCCCTCGGATCTATCCCTGCAAAGCAATGAGGAGTGGGAGCCAACCCAGGAGGCGGATGCGACCGACCAGGCATCTAGTGACCAGCCGCGGTCGTCAAGGGCCCATGAGAAGTCCAAGAAAAAGCCTAGTAAAAAGGTACTTAACCACACCTGCAGACACAAATAGCATCAAACTTTACCCACTGTAGTTTGTGCAATGCCATGCACACCTACTGTAATAGGTGCGCAATGCCAGGGATACTGACACTCACAGGTACATACCGATCTTAATAAAAATTTTTTATATTTTTTTTAATCCCTAAAGGCAAGAAGCCAGCCAGAGGAGCAGTCGGAGGAGGAAGCCTCTGGTGAAGAAGCAGGACAGAAAAAGCCGCGTGGACCCAGATACACTGAGGCGGAAAACTGTGTCCTAGTGGATTGCGTCGACAGGTCCTACGACGTTTTGTATGGATCAAGGGCACAGAAAACAGCATTTAAGGTAAAGCGGAACATCTGGGAATCCATCGCCAGTCAAGTAACTGCAATTTCTGGAAACCGTCGGAGCACCCAAAATTGCTTGAAGCGGTACAGTGATTGCCGCAGACAGACCAAGAAGAAGATGGGGATTCAGCGCCGACATGAGACAGCTACGGGAGGTGGCCCGGCTCTCAATTTGAAGTGGCTATCCTGGGAGAACGTTATTAGAAGGCGCTTGAACCCTGCCATGGTCGAAGGAGTTCGCGGAGGTGTGGACTCCAGCCGTCCTGCTGGCTTTCTCGAGGAGGAAGAACCGCCCAGAAGACGGAGGAAGGCGGGAGACCAGCCGTCCAAAAGGAGGTCTGATGGTAAGAATACATTCACATGAGCTGTACTTCCCTTTAAAATTTTTGTATGTGCTAATGTGTTTTTTTTTTTTCAGACAGACCTGCCCAGAGGACATCACCTGCGCACAGGACATCGCCAGCGCACGGACCGTTAACTGTGCAGCAGGCATCGGCAGCAGCGCGCGGACCATCAACTGCGCCGCAAGCATCGCGAGCACACAGATCGTCACCTGTGCGCCACAGTTCGTCATCGCGCAGTTGGTCACCTGTGCACCAGACGACATCAGTGCACAGACTCTCACCTGTGCACCAGACACCGTCGGCGACCACACCACAAGATGGGCGCCAAACTACAGCTCCTGCGCGCAGGCCATCACCAGATCGTCGTCTCTCCAGGAGCTCTGGGACTGTGACTGAAGAGCCTCAAGACACAACCCTTGTGGACCCATCACTCGATCTGTTTGAGTCTACAGGGTTAACTGACGAAACTTTTCTTGGGTTTGAGGACAGCCGTGCAGATGTATCCAGCCAGACCCTTGAAAAGTCTTCCGAAACGAGGACAAGTGGAGCTCCTGGAGCAGCGGGATCACAGGATGGAGAAGGTTTGTTTGTTTTTTTTGTGGGGGGGGGGGGGGGGGGCAGTAGTTGTGTAAAGTTTATCAACTTTTCCAAAATTTATTTTGCAAACAGTGGTGCCACGAACCAGCAGCGGACTAGCTTCGGGGATTGGTTCGTACTTCAGGCCGGATCTCCTACAGGGGTCGTCAGAGGATGACGAGGTGGAAGTGCAGGATGCTCCAGTTGCTACATCCCTGCGTGAGTAAATTGAATTGTGAACCTTCCAAAAAATGTATGATGAATGTGGATAATATTGTCTAATTTTCTTTTCAGCTGCCCAAATGAATGTGGTGGCAGACATCCAGGAAGGGCAGAATCCCTCAACTGTTCAGAGGGTTCACACCCTGGCATCAGAGATTGGGACACGCCAGGATACATACACAAATGTTGTGGGAAGCAGACTGGACAACATTGAGAGGACAATGGAGAAAATGTCCAACAATCTGCATGAACTGCAGAAGACTATTTCCGACAGCACGGCCACAATACTACAGATCATAATTGAAGATCGTAGGGAGAATAGGAACATACTTAACATCATGTCCGATTCCTTGGTCAAGCTTGTGGAAAAAACCACATGTTTGGCAGAAAGCAATAAGAACATGTCGGATAGTCATCGACACTCCTCTTCCAGCCAACAGCTCATCGCAACCACACTGCAGATGATCTATGATAAGCTCCCAGTACCAGCTCATCAACACGCTGGTGATCCACCATATCCGCCGTCTCAAGCCACAAGGACGCATCGTACCCTTCCTCAAGTCCCATCCCAGTACAGTCAGTCACAGATGTACCAGGGATATACAGGGATGTACCCCACCCCCCAGATGCCTCCACCACCAGCCGCACATTCTTCAGCAGCATGGGCACCGAGGGCCAGTCGACATACTCCCCAGCCTCCCAGGACATCCACGCCCTATCAGGGGGAAGAAGAGGATCCGGACAGACTTCCACCATAAACCCGGTCGTATTATTTTATTTTATTTTAAATGTTTTTCATGTATCCCTGTCTTCCCCTCCCATTAGTTTGTTGTTTTTCTTACTATTGTTTTTTCTTTGTTGGGCTTCCCCACCCGTGACCGGGTACTACCAAGGAGCTTTGTGTAGGCATACATGCGCGGGCATGTATGCGGGCGCGTGTGGTAACGGATGAAAGCTCCTTGCGGCTACATGTATGATGGGCCAAAGAGCTATTCTGATACCCCCTTTTTCTTCAAAAAATCCTTTTTGTAATGATGTACAGTAGACTTTCATTGTGTGAATTTACTATTCACTAGTCTGTGTTTTTGACTTATTCATAGGATTTGTGAGGAAAAATGAAGTGGACGGCATAAGATTGTGTTGAGCGTACCAAGGTGAGTAGAACCATGTTTAATTCAAGAAACTTTGAACCGCATGCCTTTGTAGAACAACACCGCCCAGCAATGGCTCATGCTGGGCTGTGTTGTTCCACAAATGTTAGCATGTCAAAGTGCTGACCACTGACGACACTCTTTCACTTTGAACCGCATGCCTTTGTAGAACAACACCGCCCAGCAATGGCTCATGCTGGGCTGTGTTGTTCCACAAATGTTAGCATGTCAAAGTGCTAGACCACTGACGACATTCTTTCACTTTGAACCGCATGCCTTTGTAGAACAACACCGCCCAGCAATGACTCATGCTGGGATGTGTTGTTCCACAAATTTTAATTGGAAAAAAATGAACATGAATTTAGTGTGTTTTTACTTTAATATACTTTTTTTTCTTTTCCCCACAGATATCTATATACACAAGAAAAGAATGTAAAGAAGAACAAACTACTTTTTTGTTTTAATTAACTTTCAAACTTTATTAAAAAAATTTTTTCTTCAATAAACTTTTAAAAATAGAAGTTTCCTGTGGTTTTTATTAAAATTTGTAATGCAGTTGAATTGTATGTAAGTAGATTGCCCAGGGAACATCAGGGGATCTGTCTCTTCACATCCACGCCACTTGGGAAGATACACCGCAGGACCTGTGGAAGAGAACAGTATGAGCTACCAGATGTGGGTAATAGTGTCACCCTGGGACTGGAAAGAAGAGGTACATACAGTCCACACAACACAAGCGGGGAACAGTGGGTCCAAATGCAAACCTCCAGCACTTGCGTCACTACACATCCAAACATTCCCTGACCAGCATTGCTGTTTCGTGGAATGTTTGGATGTGTAGTGACGCAAGTGCCGGAGGGCTGCACTTTGGGCATGCCAGGGTGATTTTGGATAAGGGAGTTTTGGGCAATACATCTCACCTGAGGGGGTTGTCTGCTATATGGCGGAGGGTCAGGTCCACATCACCAGTAGGGTCTCCCATGGAACATCAGGTGAAATGTCGTGTCTCCTCACATCCACGCCACTTGGGAAGATACAACGCAGGACCTGTGGAAGAGAACAGTATGAGCTACCAGATGTGGGTAATAGTGTCACCCTGGGACTGGAAAGAAGAGGTACATACAGTCCACACAACACAAGCGGGGAACAGTGGGTCCAAATGCAAACCTCCAGCACTTGCGTCACTACACATCCAAACATTCCCTGACCAGCATTGCTGTTTCATGGAATGTTTGGATGTGTAGTGACGCAAGTGCCGGAGGGCTGCACTTTGGGCATGCCAGGGTGATTTTGGATAAGGGAGTTTTGGGCAATACATCTCACCTGAGGGGGTTGTCTGCTACATGGCGGAGGGTCAGGTCCACATCACCAGTAGGGTCTCCCATGGAACATCAGGTGAAATGTCGTGTCTCCTCACATCCACGCCACTTGGGAAGATACAACGCAGGACCTGTGGAAGAGAACAGTATGAGCTACCAGATGTGGGTAATAGTGTCACCCTGGGACTGGAAAGAAGAGGTACATACAGTCCACACAACACAAGCGGGGAACAGTGGGTCCAAATGCAAACCTCCAGCACTTGCGTCACTACACATCCAAACATTCCCTGACCAGCATTGCTGTTTCATGGAATGTTTGGATGTGTAGTGACGCAAGTGCCGGAGGGCTGCACTTTGGGCATGCCAGGGTGATTTTGGATAAGGGAGTTTTGGGCAATACATCTCACCTGAGGGGGTTGTCTGCTACATGGCGGAGGGTCAGGTCCACATCACCAGTAGGGTCTCCCATGGAACATCAGGTGAAATGTCGTGTCTCCTCACATCCACGCCACTTGGGAAGATACAACGCAGGACCTGTGGAAGAGAACAGTATGAGCTACCAGATGTGGGTAATAGTGTCACCCTGGGACTGGAAAGAAGAGGTACATACAGTCCACACAACACAAGCGGGGAACAGTGGGTCCAAATGCAAACCTCCAGCACTTGCGTCACTACACATCCAAACATTCCCTGACCAGCATTGCTGTTTCATGGAATGTTTGGATGTGTAGTGACGCAAGTGCCGGAGGGCTGCACTTTGGACATGCCAGGGTGATTTTGGACAAAGGGAGTTCTGGGCAATCCATCTCACCTGTGTTGACACGCCGACTGCAACGATCTCCGACGAACCGAGGGTACCTGTCAAAAAATCATACTCACCTTCCAGCGTCCAGAGGTACATCCAGGTCCAGAGAGATAATCCACGTACTTGGCAAAACAAAAAAACGCACACCGATCCAGCGGACTAATGAAAGGGGTCCAATGTTTTCACATCAGACCCCTTTCTCCCAAATGCCGGGACAAATTTTAAACATGTTTTTATTGGTGTTTTTTTTTTTTTGGAATAGCAGATCTATTTATATTAGAAGGGATTAGGAACTTTTTTTTTTTTGGGGGGAGGCACAAATATTATTTATATATTTTTTAAAATATTTTTTTTTTTTTTTTTATTGCTGGAACGGTAAAATCAGGAAAAAAAATGACGTGGGGTCCCCCCTCCAAAGCATAACCAGCCTCGGGCTCATTGAGCTGGTCCTGGTTCTAAAAATGCGGGGGAAAAATTGACAGGGGATCTCCCGTATTTTTAAAACCAGCACCGGGCTCTGCGCCTGATGCTGGTGCCCAAAATACGGGGGACAAAACGAGTAGGGGTCCCCCGTATTTTTAACACCAGCATCGGGCTCCACTAGCTGGACAGATAATGCCACAGTCGGGGGTCACTTTTATGCCGTGCCCTGCGGCCGTGGCATTAAATATCCAACTAGTCACCCCTGGCCGGGGTACCCTGGGGGAGTGGGGACCCCTTCAATCAAGGGGTCCCCCCCCCCCCAGCCACCCAAGGGCCAGGGGTGAAGCCCGAGGCTGTCCCCCCCCATCCAATGGGCTGCGGATGGGGGGGCTGATAGCCTTTGTGATAAAAAAAAGATATTGTTTTTTCCATTAGTACTACAAGTCCCAGCAAGCCTCCCCCGCAAGCTGGTACTTGGAGAACCACAAGTACCAGCATGCGGGAGAAGAACGGGCCCGCTGGTACCTGTAGTACTACTGGAAAAAAAATACCCAAATAAAAACAGGACACACACACCGTCGACAGTAAAACTTTATTTCACACTACCGACACACACATACTTACCTATGTTCACACGCCGACATCGGTCCTCTTCTCCCTGTAGAATCCACGGATACCTGAAAAGCAAAGTTCAATATACTCACCTTAACCAGGGTCCAGAGATAAATCCACGTACTTGGCAAAAAAATAAAACGCATTTACCCGCACCAAAAACGGACTGAAAGGGGTCCCATGCTGACACATGGGACACCTTTCCACGAATAAGACCTGTCAGTGACAGCTGTCACTGACAGGTCTCTAAGCCAATCAGGAAGCGCAACTTCGTTGCGCTCACCTGATTGGCTGATCGCTGTGACAGCGCATCGCACAGCTCCCTCCATTATATTCAATGGTGGGAACTTAGCGGCTAGCGGTGAGGTCACCCGCCGGTCAGCCGCTGACCGGCGGGTGACCTCACCGCTAGCCGCTAAGTTCCCACCATTGAAAGTAATGGAGCGGCTTTGCGAGGCGCTGTCAGAGTACAGACGGCGTCCAACCAATCAGGTGAGCGCCACGGCAGTAGCGCTTCCTGATTGGCTGAAGGGACATCAGTGACAGGAGTCACGTGATGTCCCGGCATTCGGGAGAAAGGAGTGTAATGTGAAAACATTGGACCCCTTTCTAGTCCGGTATGGCTCGGTGATCGTTTTTTTTTTTTACAAAGTACGTGGATTTACCTCTGGACCTGGACCTCTGGACGCTGGAAGGTGAGTATAATTTTTTGACAGGTACCCTCGGATCGTCGGTGATCGTTGCAGTCGGCGTGTGAACATAGGTAAGTATGTGTGTGTCGGTGTATGAAATAAAGTTTTACTATCAAGGTGTGTGTGTCCTGTTTTTATTTGGGTATTTTTTCCCCAGTAGTACTAAAGGTACCAGCGGGCCCGTTTTTCTCCCGCATGCTGGTACTTGTGGTTCTCCAAGTACCAGCTTGCGGGGGAGGCTTGCTGGGACTTGTAGTACTAATGGAAAAAACAATATCTTTTAATTTTCACAAAGGCTATCAGCCCTCCCATCCGCAGCCCATTGGATGGGGGGGGACAGCCTCGGGCTTCACCCCTGGCCCTTGGGTGGCTGGGGGGGGGACCCCTTGATTGAAGGGGTCCCCACTCCCCCAGGGTACCCCGGCCAGGGGTGACTAGTTGGATTTTTGATGCCACGGCCGCAGGGCACGGCATAAAAGTGACCCCCGGCTGTGGCATTATCTGTCCAGCTAGTGGAGCCCGATGCTGGTGTTAAAAATACGGGGGACCCCTACTCGTTTTGTCCCCCGTATTTTTGGCACCAGCATCAGGCGCAGAGCCCGGTGCTGGTTTTAAAAATACGGGGGATCCCCTGTCAATTTTCCCCCGCATTTTTAGAACCAGGACCAGCTCAATGAGCCCGAGGCTGGTTATGCTTTGGAGGGGGGACCCCACGCCATTTTTTTTCCTGATTTTACCGTTCCAGCAATAAAAAAAAAAAAATATTTTAAAAAATATATAAATAATATTTGTGCCTCCCCCCCCCAAAAAAAAAGTACCTAATCCCTTCTAATATAAATAGATCTGCTATTCCCAAAAAAAAAAGCACAAAAAAAAACATGTTTAAAATTTTTTTATTTGTTTTCACCCTCCAAAGTGTGGCGGATTGAAAATCGCGAATTTGCTGTCTAAAAGCACTGCAGGCGAATTTCCAAACTTGAATTGAATATGCTGGAGGCGAATTGCAGCATCTGTACCATTGCAGAAAAGGCGAATGCGGAAAAAGGCGAATTGAGAAAAGGCGAATTTTGACGGTCCGTTTTTTTGCGAAAAAGTACTGCACTGCATAGGCGAATTGATTTTTTGAGGCGAAAACGTTCCGGAATTCGCCTTTTTTTGAAATTCGCCCGCTATTGCATATACCCCATAGAGAAGTAAAATATGTGAGAAAAGACATATTTTACTAAATAGAGCCCTAAGTCCTTTAAATGTGAAAAGCTGGCTCTGAAATACTGTATTATAGGAAATGTATTAAAAAAATAAAAATAAAAACAGTAATAGAAAAAGCTTTAAAAAAAATCACAGAATATTGGCTATTAAAACTATAAGACAGGAACACGGAGCAGTACATTAAGATGCAATCAAAAATATCCTTCAAACATAATTTCTTCATAAATGGGTATAAAGGATTAGTTATCACGTGAGACTTCTATTTTAAACTTGCTATGTAGAAGATGACACAATTATTTTCACAGATTTAATGTATAGCTATTTGTCCTAGTCAGGTATATAAAATAATTATTAATTTTATGTATTTTTACTCTTGTACGGTATTGTATTTTTTACAACCATAATTATTTGCATAATGCTGTAATAGCTCCATCTAGTGTTTATATATTTAGTTAAAAAACTGACTATAATAAATAGACATGACTTCAGAAATGCCTTTTCTTTCCTACTGTTTTAGAAAACGTACCATTAGAGCAGTGGTTTCCAAACTTTGTTGAATTGTGACACCCTAGAGCAGGCTTTCCCAACCACGGTCCTCAAGGCACACTAACAGTGCATGTTTTAGTGATATCCAGGATTCAGCACAGGTAATTAATTAGTAGCTCAGTTATTTTGATTTAACCATCTGTGCTGCAGCCTGGATATCACTAAAACCTGCACTGTTGGTGTGCCTTGAGGACCGTGGTTGGGAAAGCCTGCCCTAGAGTATCAGACTTTTTTTCATGGCACCCCTAGGCCAAAAGTTTGTTATTGAGAAATTTAGAAATAAATCTAAAGTAAATTGTGTTTATATGTCATCCTTAGGTTCAATTGTGTGGTGAGGGACAAGATTTGCTTCTGTTTGTCCACATATCATGATTGGAAGCTACCAACACTGGTTTTGCCTATTACATTGACTATAAATAAATGTAATTGGCCCTGGACCACATAGGCAGATCCAGGGGGGAGGGGGGGGGGGGGGTGGCACTCGGGCCCTTGCCCCCTTCCCCCTTGTGATTTCTGACTTTTTTTTCCCCAAAAGGAGAACAGCAGCAGCACTACTACTATTTCCGTCAGTCAGATTTGATAAAAGAGCCGGCAGGCACTAGGACCCGCCGCGGCTCTAACAGCAAGTCCGTGTGGTAACCAATGGGGAGCCTCCCCCTGCTCACACCGCAACCTACCTCACCCACTGCCAGCCAGCCAGAGTCCAGCACAGGCGCGGGGTTCAAATGCCAGCATCGAGGAAGACTGTTACTTATTACGGCACAGAAGGCTTCATCAGCCTTCACTGCACCGCAGCCCTCACTGCACCGCACAATAATTCCAGCACTTCCTCCTCCACTTCCTTTACTACCATGCTAGGTGCAGTCAAACTCAGCTCAGCTTTGAGAAGGCGGCCCGTGTGATTGTGACAGGGCTGTCCTGCAGATGTCTTATGCTGCTTGCTGGAGATTCAGCTGTCTGCTTCTGCTAATCAAAGATGGGCAGTTAGTGTCCTGCAGTCTGAGTCTCAGTGCAGTGCCCAAAACAAGGTATGCTGCATCTGCCGGATCCAACTAAAAATTATAATAATTATGTTGTGCTGGGGTGCCTTCCAGGCTCCCATAACTAATGGAACAGGTGACCAACATTTCAATGCCCAATCAGCCTTTTCATCAGGGTGTAACATTGGCAATAAACCAGGATGCGCTCCTACAGCCAATCATTACCTGATGGTGTATTCTGTGAGGCCACGCCCACCGTGATACTACACCACTTATCTGGGAGCACGCGTGCCTTAAGTGCATGTAAATATAACTATTACCGTTCCCCTATCATGGTGCGCCCCCTTTCATTTTCTTCTGGTCCGCCCCTGCTGGACCACCAATCCAAGGGACTCCCTGCAAGTGTCCTGAGGCATCCTTGGGTGCCAAGGCACACAGTTTGGGAACCACTGCATTAGACCTTCACCTTGCCCAATTAGATGTTTATGCATATATTCACATAAAATTATTAGATGTATGCTTTTAATATATTTATTTAAAGAAGGCTTTTTGCAAGGGCCTAACCAGACCTTTGTTGGTCCCATAGCAAAATTGTGGATGGGCCCTGTCATGCTCTACCAGAGTGACAGGGGAGGAGGGTGGCAGGACAGAGCACCTGTGGGAGATCAGAAAAGCAGAGGGGGGGGGGGGGCAGAGAGAGAGAGAGAGAGAGAGAGAAATGGAATAATAAGAGAGGGAGACAGAGAGCTATCGGTTGAAGAGGGGGAGATAATGATGGGGGGGATGTAGGAGACTGTCAACACCCATAGAGTGGGTATAAAACCCGTGGCTACCTAGCCCGCAAGGGGCTTGTTGTGCTCGCCCCCCCCCGCCAGCATTCCGGCATCGACATGCTGACCGGCGGGTCTCCTGACCACCGGTCACGCTATACACACCTGAAAGGGGTACAGCTGCCATTCCCAACTCCTGTCGCCACTTCACTGCCTGCCATTCCCAACTCCTGTCCTGATCCTGACTGTAGTTCTCATATTGGGTGACTGACCCCGGCCATCTATCCTGGATCCTGTGTCTTTTCTGCTCACTGGGATAAACAGCTTGCCATTACCATGAGTTTCCTGAGTCCTGAGTTCTCTGCCTGGAAGGTAAGAGTTAACGAGCTCCACCTGTGGTGATTAATATTCTGTGTGAGTCTGAATTAAGCAATCTGAAGTTTAGGCCTAAAAGCCAGCATCCTTTGTTTGTTTGCAGAAATTCAGGCTTCAGTGTTCTTTCGGCCTGCTAGGCCTCACTCCAAATCACAGCCTAGTCTAGAGTACTCACATGACAGTGACTGTTCACCTGACCCAGAGCTGTCCAATTCTGTGCCAGCCTGAGACTCTCTGAATCACCTGACACTGCTCACCAATCACCAAGGACCAGGAAGTATAATCCAGGAGACTTGAGTTGGAAACTCTGCCAGTTCCTCGTGTCACACACAGCTTGTGGCCCTCATTCCGAGTTGTTTGCTCGCTAGCTGCTTTTAGCAGCATTGCAAATGCTAGGCCGCCGCCCTCTGGGAGTGTATCTTAGCATAGCAGAACAGTGAACGAAAGATTAGCAGAACTGCTACTAAATAATTCTTTGCAGTTTCTGAGTAGCTCCAGACCTACTCTTAGATTGCGATCAGCTCAGTCCGTTTAGTTCCTGGTTTGACGTCACAAACACGCCCTGCGTTTGGCCAGCCACTCCCCCGTTTCTCCAGACACTCCCGCGTTTTTCCCTGACACGCCTGCGTTTTTTAGCACACTCCCGGAAAACGCTCAGTTACCACCCAGAAACACCCCTTTCCTGTCAATCACTTACCGATCAGCAGTGCGTCTGAAAAGCGTTGCACGAACATCAGCAAATCTACTAAGTTTTGTGTTAAATAACTGAGCGCATGTGCTCTGCGTACTATGTGCATTTAGCAACAAATCGCAGCATAGCGAATGTCGGCAACGAGCGAACAACTCGGAATGACCACCTGTGTGAGCTTAGAAGCTGAGCTACCTAAAGGTAACACTTGTACTTTGGTTCATGTATAACTCTGCTCTTTTGCTACCCAGTCTGGATTACAGTTGTGTTACCATTGATATCCAGTATTTCTACAGTTTCATCTTAAAGTCACAGTCGCAGTATTCTACAGTTTCATCTTAAAGTCACAGTTGCAGTATTCCACATTCTCATCTTAAAGCCAGCTGTAGTATTCTACCGTCTCATCATAAAGTCACAGCCGCCGTGTTCTTCAGCCTCGTCCTAAAGTCACAGCCACAGTCATCGTTTTACTTTCAGTTGTGTTTCCAGTTATATCCGGTACCAGCCTGGATTACAGTTGCGTCCCAGTCTCACCGGTAACCAGCCCGGTTCTCAGTATCACCAGTAACCAGTCTGTCTTACTATCTCGCCAGTAACCTCGAGTACATAAGCACCTACTCCTGTGACACTATATCCAGTTAAATCTCACCTGTACATTCATCATCCTGCTATCAAAGTCCCTGGTGATCCAGTGGTCAGGATACGGCTTCCTCTGCCGAGGCCCGGGTTCGATCCCCAGTCAGGGATTGCTCCTTCTTCTCACTGATTCCTACAGACCAGCCTAATATTCACATAGTCCTCCAGTCACCTGCACAAACTTCACTAACACTGGATTCACAAAAACCACAGTCATGACAGTAGGAACTGGCCACATGGACCTGGTTGAAAATGTTTGTCTGACGCAGGACCTCTGAAGCAATACTCCAGGTCCACTTGGAGGGTATGGAGTCGACTCAGCATCACCAGATTCACAAAAACCACAGTCATGACATGTCCCCACTTTCACAGTCTACCAATCCCAGCTCCTGTTCCCACTTTTACTACCTGCCTTCCCAGCTCCTGTTCCCACTTTTACTATCTGCCTTCCCAGCTCTTGTCCCCACTTTTACTACCTGCCATTCCCAGCTCCTATCCCCACTTTCACTGCCTGTCGCTTCCAGCTCCTGTCCCCACTTTCACTACTGTACCTGCCATTTCCAGCTCCTGTCCCCATTTTCACTGCCTGTCATTTCCAGCTACTGCCCCCATTTTTACAGCTCTTGTCCTCACTTTCACTACCAGCCAATCCCATCTTATGTTCCTACTTTAACCACTTAACTGGCATGGTCAGAGCACATGTGACTGCACCTCCCCTCTGTGTCCCCCAGTTTTTGACAAGGAGATCTGTTCTGCAGATATTAATATTTAAATATAAAAAAGAGTTTTGAAACTACATCAAATGAAAAAAACAAACAGTTAAATCAATTATATGAACGGTTTTAAAGGGAAACATCATCAGTTAAGTGGTTAACTGCGTGCCACTCCCATCTCTGCCTCCAACCAACACAGTAACTGTCTGTCTGTAACTGTTAAAGCCCTTACATTCACTGCCTGTTCAAGGGCCTAATTCAGACCTGATTGGTGCTGTGCGTGTTTTGCACAGCAGCCGATCAGGTCTGAACTGCACATGTGCCGGTGCCGCAGTGACAGGCAGAGGTGGTCACTAGGTGGGAGAGGGCGGGCCGGCGGCATTTGGCCGCCGTTTAGGGGGGCGCGGTCCGGGCAACACAGGCGTGCCCGGACCATTGGGGGGGGGGGGCGGGCCGTGGTGTCTGCGTGACATCACATGCAGCCACTGTGACCTTCACAGCAACGCACAGGAGCTGTGCTAGCAAGGAGCTACTCCTAAAGTACAAAAGCATCATGTATTTGTGTGGGGAGTCTGGCCTGACATGCAGGGTGGACTATCCCTGTGCTGGGCATCCCCCCGTATGTCTGTGTGACTGATAGTAGATGTGCTAAATTTAGCACATCTACGATCAGGTCTGAATTAGGCCCCAAGTCCCCATCCACTTGCCTTTTGCCACAATGCTTATGCCACATGCCACACAATGGTCGATACCTGCCTGCGATTCCCCCCCACCCATTCTCAGTCAAGGCTCAGCTGCCCCTAGTTCGGACCCAGATGCACCCCTTGCACTCCAAACCGGGCTCAGCCTCCGCCTGCTCTTACATCTCTCTGCTGGGACATCTACAGCAAGCTTCCTCCCAAGGACATATCAGCAGTGGAGGCAGCACCGCCCTGGAGGTAGCCAGGGCACGGAAGCAGCCACATCTCCTGCTCCAATGGTAGTTACGTTGGGGAAGGGCGTGATGTGCATGGGGGGTGTAGGGCTGGTGGAGGCAGTAATGGCGATGTAGTCAATTATTGCAGTGCAGATTGTGTCGATTTTATCACATCCCATCAGCATCCTTAGATGGTGATAAATCGCCCCTTTATCTCTCTCAAGCTATGGGGGATACACTATGGCTAAATTTCACCCGATTCAAACTGATCGGGCCGAGAAAGCTGGTGAAAAGTGGCCAAATCGGATGTTTTTGACATCCTATCTGATGCACGGTCCCATGCACATCGGGGCTGGGTTGGTGGTCGGACATGCTGCACATATGATAAATCGGAATCGCAGCCATCAGGTACACATCGTGGCTAGTTTTTAAGCACCCGCGATATATTGCATACGATTTCTCAGATGTCTTCACTTGAGTGGCTTTTCTCTGGACCCACCCACACAGCGGCAGCAGCATGCAATATATTGCGTGAAATAAATTGCATGTAAAAATGGCACATTAAGTGCCAAATCGGATGGACGCACTCCCGGGGAGCTGCCAGGGGGGTTCAAGGGAAATCGGATCCGATTTGTGCCTCAGACAAGTCGCCGTAATGTATGGGGGCCTTTACATATATCTCCCACACAAAGTTAAGTGTCACCTTTGAATGATGTAACTCTAGTGAGGGGTCATTGAGTTCACATATAATTTTAATTCAGTCACATGAAGATATATAACTGCCAGCCAATGCTTCTGTTAGTTGCAATTTATAACTGTTGTAATTTAGAGCCTGATTCATTCTTGTATGCAAAGCAGTAGCATTGTCTAAGCCGCTACTTCTAAATTATGTTAATCCCGCAGGAAGTGTCTTGTGTAAATATATGCCTCCTCCCTGCTTTTGTCATAGTTGTATGCAAACCAAACTATGAATCAGGCCCTTAGGCTTAATTAGCAACTGTAAAAAGCTTTGTTTAATGTAAACTCCATTGTGTGGTTTGCAGCAGCTGAATCTGTGTGCTATGTGAGGAACAATATCATGCAGCAATGCCCAAGTATGAGAATGCTGCTACTGTACCTCCTGGGAGAACATCGGCATGACTGTGACTTTACCTATCACATGGTCAGAGAGCACGGCGGTGGTCGAAGACGGGTGGCACAAGCTGGGACTTTATATAGGACGGTTGGGGTGCAGTTGATAGGTACATGGGGGAGATAGAGATCTGCAACGTGAGGAGCTGCTCCTGGCTGGTTGGTGACACAGAATAACCAAAGCTAAGGGAAGAGTAGCGGTACTCAGAGGGGGCCGAGATGGAGCTAGGGCCTAGCTGAGGTGTCCCAGAGACTCCATAGTGACATAGGGCTAGGTGGAGCTATGGTAACTGTTCATGGCTGTGAGTGCTGAAAGGCAGATGAGGGAGAACTAGTGCAGCACAGTCCAAAATTTTAATAGGGGAGCCACACCAACTGCCAGAGAGTCGCAGTTGGCAATGTTTGTCAGTGTTTGGGACGGCAGTTGGTACGGCTTCACTATTTGAATTTTGGACCGTGCTGCAGCCCCACCTCTGCAACTGCCACTGCTCATGTGATCTCCAGTTCAGGAAGAGAGCATTTTGCCCATCCTGGAATAGGTCATGTTGGGAGGCATCTATATATTATGCCTCTCACTGGATAGTCAGCACATTAATAGGATACAGCTTCAGATGACTGTGGATTAACTAATCTCAGACAAAGACATGGAACGTCTCAGGTGTACCGAGTTACTGAATCAGGCCTGGCAACACACAGTTAAATTTCTGAAGGGTCCCAAAAGGATACAAGTCAATAATTATTTTACAGTGTTTTATTCTAAAGTGGTACTAACATACAGTATACAGTTTTTGGATATATTTATTTACGTAAAGGTAAAATTACAGTATATGAATTTGTAACAAGTATACAGGTGAGAGTGAGAAAAGTATCCCCTGGTTCCTAACTGACTAGAAAGTTACATTATAACTTGGGCCCAGATTTATCAAACCTTGGAGAGTGATAAATTGCACAGTGATAAAGTATCAACCAATCAGCTCCTATCTGTCATTTTTCAAACACATCCTGTAACATGGCAGTTAGAAGCTGGTTGGTTGGTACTTTATCACCATGCAATTTATCACTCTCCAAGGCTTGATAAATCTGGGCCTGGGTATCTAATGAAACTCTTCAGTGTAATGCTTTAGAGGTGTTTAAATCCTCAAAAGAGTTCCAGGATTGAAAAAGTCTTCATGAGTCCTCCTTTAGTACCACTATGCTTCATATTATAAACCCGGATTTGCTCCATTGAAGGTCTTCAGACGAGGGATGCATACTCTAGTTAAAACCTTACCTACAGATACTTACACTTTTTTCACTAGAATAGTCTGGGGAGGCTGGGGAGGGACAGGGGAATCGTAGTAGTAGTGGGGGCCCCTACAACCTATGTTGCCCTGGGCCCCCACCACCCTTAATCTGGCCCTGTGGACCAGTACCACAGATGGACATGTGTGTTTGGTTCTTTTCTATATACACACATACAAAGCCACAGGCTGAGTACAACGGAACTTTTTGTGAAAAAAAGTTGCCGCAATTTGCATCAGAACTCTTTGTACCCAGATTCAGACTGTCGTACACAAATGTACTAATGTTGCACATCAAATTGATCAGTGTTATCTAAAAAGCTCAAGAGGGACTATGTATGAAGTGCCTTTATGGGGTAGAAGCGGTATTGGCGCACATTATGCTTGACTGCGGGGATGTGTGCAGGAAGACAAGGGCGTTACACACCCCTGTCTAAATCGGTATCGGTGCTGCTCTCTACAAATAATACTCCTATATACCAGGCAATGTCTGAACGGTCAATAGCACTGACTGTCTGATACCTACATCTATTGTTTCAATTGCTGCAGTTGTCGTTGCCCATTCACCACAGCAGGGACAGCGCTGAATAGGAGATCTCTCAATAATTGCAAGATCTCTCAAACGCCCAGGGGAGCCGGCTGGGAAGAGAGACACAGCATTAAGCTGATGCGCTGGGGTGCTTGAGCAGGAATCGCTGGAGAGGGGAGTTTTCACTCCCAGATTTTGACATCCAAGATGTTTATCTCAGAGCTACCCCTCATGCTTAAGGGGTGTGGCTGGCCATACCTCTTAAGGATGGGCACCTACTACCACATGAGCTCTTCAGTCAGAAACTGTCCGAAACTAGTGATGTGCACCGGAAATTTTTCGGGTTTTGTGTTTTGGTTTTGGGTTCGGTTCCGCGGCCTTGTTTTGGGTTCGAACGTGTTTTGGCAAAACCTCACCAAATTTTTTTTGTTGGATTTGGGTGTGTTTTGGATTCGGGTGTTTTTTTCAAAAAACCCTAAAAAACAGCTAAAATCATAGAATTTGGGGGTCATTTTGATCCCATAGTATTATTAACCTCAATAACCATCATTTCCACTAATTTTCAGTCTATTCTGAACACCTCACAATATTATTTTTAGTCCTAAAATTTGCACCGAGGTAGCTGTGTGACTAAGATAAGCGACCCAAGTGGCCGACACAAACACCTGGCCCATCTAGGAGTGGCACTGCAGTGTCAGGCAGGATGGCCCTTCAAAAAAATACTCCCCAAACAGCACATGACGCAAAGAAAAAAAGAGGCGCAATGAGGTAGCTGTGTGACTAAGCTAAGCGACCCTAGTGGCCGACACAAACACCTGGCCCATCTAGGAGTGGCACTGCAGTGTCACGCAGTATGGCCCTTCAAAAAAATACTCCCCAAACAGCACATGACGCAAAGAAAAAAAGAGGCGTAATGAGGTAGCTGTGTGACTAAGCTCAGCGACCCAAGTGGCCGACACAAACACCTGGCCCATCTAGGAGTGGCACTGCTGTGTCAGACAGGATGGCCCTTCAAAAAAATACTCCCCAAACAGCACATGACGCAAAGAAAAAAAGAGGCGCAATGAGGTAACTGTGTGACTAAGCTAAGCGATCCTAGTGGCCGACACAAACACCTGGCCCATCTAGTAGTGGCACTGCAGTGTCACGCAGGATGGCCCTTCAAAAAAATACTCCCCAAACAGCACATGACGCAAAGAAAAAAAGAGGCGCAATGAGGTAGCTGTGTGACTAAGCTCAGCGACCCAAGTGGCCGACACAAACACCTGGCCCTTCTAGGAGTGGCACTGTGTTTTGGATTTAACATGCTCTGTACTATGACATTGGGCATCGGCCTTGGCAGACAACGTTGATGGCATTTCATCATCTCGGCCATGACTAGTAGCAGCAGCTTCAGCACGAGGTGGAAATGGATCTTGATCTTTCCCTATTTTTTTAACCTCCACATTTTTGTTCTCCATATTTTAATGCGCACAACTAAAAGCCACCACAGGTATACAATGTAGATGGATGGATAGTATAGTATTATATTACTTATGGACGACGAGTGCACTGACGGCACAGAGGTAGGTACAGCCGTGGCCTACCGTACTGCTATATATATATATATATATATATATAATATACTGTATAATAATAACGGACCTGGTGGACACTGTCAGCAGACTGCTAAACTAGTATGAAGAAAAAAAAAGCCACCACAGGTATACAATGTAGATGGATGGATAGTATAGTATTATATTACTTATGGACGTCAAGTGCACTGACGACACAGAGGTAGGTACAGCCGTGGCCTACCGTACTGCTATATATATATTAGAGATGAGCGGGTTCGGTTTCTCTGAATCCGAACCCGCCAGAACTTCATGTTTTTTTTCACGGGTCCGAGCGACTCGGATCTTCCCGCCTTGCTCGGTTAACCCGAGCGCGCCCGAACGTCATCATGACGCTGTCGGATTCTCGCGAGGCTCGGATTCTATCGCGAGACTCGGATTCTATATAAGGAGCCGCGCGTCGCCGCCATTTTCACACGTGCATTGAGATTGATAGGGAGAGGACGTGGCTGGCGTCCTCTCCGTTTAGAATTAGAATAGATTAGAGAGACACTTGATTTACTAATTTTGGGGAGCATTAGGAGTACTCAGTAGTGTACAGTGCAGAGTTTTGCTGATAGTGACCAGTGACCACCACTTTTATTTATAATCCGTTCTCTGCCTGAAAAAAGCGATACACAGCACACAGTGACTCAGTCACATACCATATCTGTGTGCACTGCTCAGGCTCAGGCCAGTGTGCTGCATCATCTATTATCTATATATAATATTATATATATCTGTCTGACTGCTCAGCTCACACAGCTTATAATTGTGGGGGAGACTGGGGAGCACTACTGCAGTGCCAGTTATAGGTTATAGCAGGAGCCAGGAGTACATAATATAATCCGTTCTCTGCCTGAAAAAAGCGATACACAGCACACAGTGACTCAGTCACATACCATATCTGTGTGCACTGCTCAGGCTCAGGCCAGTGTGCTGCATCATCTATTATCTATATATATAATATTATATATATCTGTCTGACTGCTCAGCTCACACAGCTTATAATTGTGGGGGAGACTGGGGAGCACTACTGCAGTGCCAGTTATAGGTTATAGCAGGAGCCAGGAGTACATAATATATTATATAGTGAGTGACCACCAGACACACAGTGCAGTTTATTTAATATATCCGTTCTCTGCCTGAAAAAAGCGATACACACAGTGACTCAGTCAGTCACATACCATATCTGTGTGCACTGCTCAGAATCAGGCCAGTGTGCTGCATCATCTATATATATTATATATCTGTCTGACTGCTCAGCTCACACAGCTTATAATTGTGGGGGAGACTGGGGAGCACTACTGCAGTGCCAGTTATAGGTTATAGCAGGAGCCAGGAGTACATAATATTATATTAAAATTAAACAGTGCACACTTTTGCTGCAGGAGTGCCACTGCCAGTGTGACTAGTGACCAGTGACCTGACCACCAGTATATAATATTAGTAGTATACTATCTCTTTATCAACCAGTCTATATTAGCAGCAGACACAGTACAGTGCGGTAGTTCACGGCTGTGGCTACCTCTGTGTCGGCACTCGGCAGCCCGTCCATAATTGTATATACCAGTGACCTAACCGTGGTTTTTTTTTCTTTCTTTATACATACATACTAGTTACGAGTATACTATCTCTTTATCAACCAGTCTATATATTAGCAGCAGACACAGTACAGTGCGGTAGTTCACGGCTGTGGCTACCTCTGTGTCGGCACTCGGCAGCCCGTCCATAATTGTATATACCACCTAACCGTGGTTTTTTTTTCTTTCTTTATACATACATACTAGTTACGAGTATACTATCTCTTTATCAACCAGTCTATATATTAGCAGCAGACACAGTACAGTGCGGTAGTTCACGGCTGTGGCTACCTCTGTGTCGGCACTCGGCAGCCCGTCCATAATTGTATATACCACCTAACCGTGGTTTTTTTTTCTTTCTTTATACATACATACTAGTTACGAGTATACTATCTCTTTATCAACCAGTCTATATATTAGCAGCAGACACAGTACAGTGCGGTAGTTCACGGCTGTGGCTACCTCTGTGTCGGCACTCGGCAGCCCGTCCATAATTGTATATACCACCTAACCGTGGTTTTTTTTTCTTTCTTTATACATACATACTAGTTACGAGTATACTATCTCTTTATCAACCAGTCTATATATTAGCAGCAGACACAGTACAGTAGTTCACGGCTGTGGCTACCTCTGTGTCGGCACTCGGCAGCCCGTCCATAATTGTATATACCACCTAACCGTGGTTTTTTTTTCTTTCTTTATACATACATACTAGTTACGAGTATACTATCTCTTTATCAACCAGTCTATATATTAGCAGCAGACACAGTACAGTGCGGTAGTTCACGGCTGTGGCTACCTCTGTGTCGGCACTCGGCAGCCCGTCCATAATTGTATATACCACCTAACCGTGGTTTTTTTTCTTTCTTTATACATACATACTAGTTACGAGTATACTATCTCTTTATCAACCAGTCTATATATTAGCAGCAGACACAGTACAGTGCGGTAGTTCACGGCTGTGGCTACCTCTGTGTCGGCACTCGGCAGCCCGTCCATAATTGTATATACCACCTAACCGTGGTTTTTTTTTCTTTCTTTATACATACATACTAGTTACGAGTATACTATCTCTTTATCAACCAGTCTATATATTAGCAGCAGACACAGTACAGTGCGGTAGTTCACGGCTGTGGCTATCTCTGTGTCGGCACTCGGCAGCCCGTCCATAATTGTATATACCACCTAACCGTGGTTTTTTTTCTTTCTTTATACATACATACTAGTTACGAGTATACTATCTCTTTATCAACCAGTCTATATATTAGCAGCAGACACAGTACAGTGCGGTAGTTCACGGCTGTGGCTACCTCTGTGTCGGCACTCGGCAGCCCGTCCATAATTGTATATACCACCTAACCGTGGTTTTTTTTCTTTCTTTATACATACATACTAGTTACGAGTATACTATCTCTTTATCAACCAGTCTATATATTAGCAGCAGACACAGTACAGTGCGGTAGTTCACGGCTGTGGCTACCTCTGTGTCGGCACTCGGCAGCCCGTCCATAATTGTATATACCACCTAACCGTGGTTTTTTTTTCTTTCTTTATACATACATACTAGTTACGAGTATACTATCTCTTTATCAACCAGTCTATATATTAGCAGCAGACACAGTACAGTGCGGTAGTTCACGGCTGTGGCTACCTCTGTGTCGGCACTCGGCAGCCCGTCCATAATTGTATATACCACCTAACCGTGTTTTTTTTTTCTTTCTTTATACATACATACTAGTTACGAGTATACTATCTCTTTATCAACCAGTCTATATATTAGCAGCAGACACAGTACAGTGCGGTAGTTCACGGCTGTGGCTACCTCTGTGTCGGCACTCGGCAGCCCGTCCATAATTGTATATACCACCTAACCGTGGTTTTTTTTTCTTTCTTTATACATACATACTAGTTACGAGTATACTATCTCTTTATCAACCAGTCTATATATTAGCAGCAGACACAGTACAGTGCGGTAGTTCACGGCTGTGGCTACCTCTGTGCCGGCACTCGGCAGCCCGTCCATAATTGTATATACCACCTAACCGTGGTTTTTTTTCTTTCTTTATACATACATACTAGTTACGAGTATACTATCTCTTTATCAACCAGTCTATATATTAGCAGCAGACACAGTACAGTGCGGTAGTTCACGGCTGTGGCTACCTCTGTGTCAGCACTCGGCAGCCCGTCCATAATTGTATACTAGTATCCAATCCATCCATCTCCATTGTTTACCTGAGGTGCCTTTTAGTTGTGCCTATTAAAATATGGAGAACAAAAATGTTGAGGTTCCAAAATTAGGGAAAGATCAAGATCCACTTCCACCTCGTGCTGAAGCTGCTGCCACTAGTCATGGCCGAGACGATGAAATGCCAGCAACGTCGTCTGCCAAGGCCGATGCCCAATGGCATAGTACAGAGCATGTCAAAACCAAAACACCAAATATCAGTAAAAAAAGGACTCCAAAACCTAAAATAAAATTGTCGGAGGAGAAGCGTAAACTTGCCAATATGCCATTTACCACACGGAGTGGCAAGGAACGGCTGAGGCCCTGGCCTATGTTCATGGCTAGTGGTTCAGCTTCACATGAGGATGGAAGCACTCAGCCTCTCGCTAGAAAACTGAAAAGACTCAAGCTGGCAAAAGCACCGCAAAGAACTGTGCGTTCTTTGAAATCCCAAATCCACAAGGAGAGTCCAATTGTGTCGGTTGCGATGCCTGACCTTCCCAACACTGGACGTGAAGAGCATGCGCCTTCCACCATTTGCACGCCCCCTGCAAGTGCTGGAAGGAGCACCCGCAGTCCAGTTCCTGATAGTCAGATTGAAGATGTCAGTGTTGAAGTACACCAGGATGAGGAGGATATGGGTGTTGCTGGCGCTGGGGAGGAAATTGACCAGGAGGATTCTGATGGTGAGGTGGTTTGTTTAAGTCAGGCACCCGGGGAGACACCTGTTGTCCGTGGGAGGAATATGGCCGTTGACATGCCAGGTGAAAATACCCAAAAAATCAGCTCTTCGGTGTGGAGGTATTTCACCAGAAATGCGGACAACAGGTGTCAAGCCGTGTGTTCCCTTTGTCAAGCTGTAATAAGTAGGGGTAAGGACGTTAACCACCTCGGAACATCCTCCCTTATACGTCACCTGCAGCGCATTCATAATAAGTCAGTGACAAGTTCAAAAACTTTGGGTGACAGCGGAAGCAGTCCACTGACCAGTAAATCCCTTCCTCTTGTAACCAAGCTCACGCAAACCACCCCACCAACTCCCTCAGTGTCAATTTCCTCCTTCCCCAGGAATGCCAATAGTCCTGCAGGCCATGTCACTGGCAATTCTGACGAGTCCTCTCCTGCCTGGGATTCCTCCGATGCATCCTTGCGTGTAACGCCTACTGCTGCTGGCGCTGCTGTTGTTGCCGCTGGGAGTCGATGGTCATCCCAGAGGGGAAGTCGTAAGCCCACTTGTACTACTTCCAGTAAGCAATTGACTGTTCAACAGTCCTTTGCGAGGAAGATGAAATATCACAGCAGTCATCCTACTGCAAAGCGGATAACTGAGTCCTTGACAACTATGTTGGTGTTAGACGTGCGTCCGGTATCCGCCGTTAGTTCACAGGGAACTAGACAATTTATTGAGGCAGTGTGCCCCCGTTACCAAATACCATCTAGGTTCCACTTCTCTAGGCAGGCGATACCGAGAATGTACACGGACGTCAGAAAAAGACTCACCAGTGTCCTAAAAAATGCAGTTGTACCCAATGTCCACTTAACCACGGACATGTGGACAAGTGGAGCAGGGCAGGGTCAGGACTATATGACTGTGACAGCCCACTGGGTAGATGTATGGACTCCCGCCGCAAGAACAGCAGCGGCGGCACCAGTAGCAGCATCTCGCAAACGCCAACTCTTTCCTAGGCAGGCTACGCTTTGTATCACCGCTTTCCAGAATACGCACACAGCTGAAAACCTCTTACGGCAACTGAGGAAGATCATCGCGGAATGGCTTACCCCAATTGGACTCTCCTGTGGATTTGTGGCATCGGACAACGCCAGCAATATTGTGTGTGCATTAAATATGGGCAAATTCCAGCACGTCCCATGTTTTGCACATACCTTGAATTTGGTGGTGCAGAATTTTTTAAAAAACGACAGGGGCGTGCAAGAGATGCTGTCGGTGGCCAGAAAAATTGCGGGACACTTTCGGCGTACAGGCACCACGTACAGAAGACTGGAGCACCACCAAAAACTACTGAACCTGCCCTGCCATCATCTGAAGCAAGAAGTGGTAACGAGGTGGAATTCAACCCTCTATATGCTTCAGAGGTTGGAGGAGCAGCAAAAGGCCATTCAAGCCTATACAATTGAGCACGATATAGTAGGTGGAATGCACCTGTCTCAAGTGCAGTGGAGAATGATTTCAACGTTGTGCAAGGTTCTGATGCCCTTTGAACTTGCCACACGTGAAGTCAGTTCAGACACTGCCAGCCTGAGTCAGGTCATTCCCCTCATCAGGCTTTTGCAGAAGAAGCTGGAGGCATTGAAGAAGGAGCTAAAAGGGAGCGATTCCGCTAGGCTTGTGGGACTTGTGGATGCAGCCCTTAATTCGCTTAACAAGGATTCACGGGTGGTCAATCTGTTGAAATCAGAGCACTACATTTTGGCCACCGTGCTCGATCCTAGATTTAAAGCCTACCTTGGATCTCTCTTTCCGGCAGACACAGGTCTGCTGGGGTTGAAAGACCTGCTGGTGACAAAATTGTCAAGTCAAGCGGAACGCGACCTGTCAACATCTCCTCCTTCACATTCTCCCGCAACTGGGGGTGCGAGGAAAAGGCTCAGAATTCCGAGCCCACCCGCTGGCGGTGATGCAGGGCAGTCTGGAGCGACTGCTGATGCTGACATCTGGTCCGGACTGAAGGACCTGACAACGATTACGGACATGTCGTCTACTGTCACTGCATATGATTCTCTCAACATTGATAGAATGGTGGAGGATTATATGAGTGACCGCATCCAAGTAGGCACGTCACACAGTCCGTACTTATACTGGCAGGAAAAAGAGGCAATTTGGAGGCCCTTGCACAAACTGGCTTTATTCTACCTAAGTTGCCCTCCCACAAGTGTGTACTCCGAAAGAGTGTTTAGTGCCGCCGCTCACCTTGTCAGCAATCGGCGTACGAGGTTACATCCAGAAAATGTGGAGAAGATGATGTTCATTAAAATGAATTATAATCAATTCCTCCGCGGAGACATTGACCAGCAGCAATTGCCTCCACAAAGTACACAGGGAGCTGAGATGGTGGATTCCAGTGGGGACGAATTGATAATCTGTGAGGAGGGGGATGTACACGGTGATATATCGGAGGGTGAAGATGAGGTGGACATCTTGCCTCTGTAGAGCCAGTTTGTGCAAGGAGAGATTAATTGCTTCTTTTTTGGGGGGGGTCCAAACCAACCCGTCATATCAGTCACAGTCGTGTGGCAGACCCTGTCACTGAAATGATGGGTTGGTTAAAGTGTGCATGTCCTGTTTTGTTTATACAACATAAGGGTGGGTGGGCGGGCCCAAGGACAATTCCATCTTGCACCTCTTTTTTCTTTTCTTTTTCTTTGCATCATGTGCTGATTGGGGAGGGTTTTTTGGAAGGGACATCCTGCGTGACACTGCAGTGCCACTCCTAGATGGGCCCGGTGTTTGTGTCGGCCACTAGGGTCGCTAATCTTACTCACACAGTCAGCTACCTCATTGCGCCTCTTTTTTTCTTTGCGTCATGTGCTGTTTGGGGAGGGTTTTTTGGAAGGGACATCCTGCGTGACACTGCAGTGCCACTCCTAGATGGGCCCGGTGTTTGTGTCGGCCACTAGGGTCGCTAATCTTACTCACACAGTCAGCTACCTCATTGCGCCTCTTTTTTTCTTTGCGTCATGTGCTGTTTGGGGAGGGTTTTTTGGAAGGGACATCCTGCGTGACACTGCAGTGCCACTCCTAGATGTGCCCGGTGTTTGTGTCGGCCACTAGGGTCGCTAATCTTACTCACACAGCTACCTCATTGCGCCTCTTTTTTTCTTTGCGTCATGTGCTGTTTGGGGAGGGTTTTTTGGAAGGGCCATCCTGCGTGACACTGCAGTGCCACTCCTAGATGGGCCCGGTGTTTGTGTCGGCCACTAGGGTCGCTAATCTTACTCACACAGCTACCTCATTGCGCCTCTTTTTTTCTTTGCGTCATGTGCTGTTTGGGGAGGGTTTTTTGGAAGGGACATCCTGCGTGACACTGCAGTGCCACTCCTAGATGGGCCCGGTGTTTGTGTCGGCCACTAGGGTCGCTAATCTTACTCACACAGTCAGCTACCTCATTGCGCCTCTTTTTTTCTTTGCGTCATGTGCTGTTTGGGGAGGGTTTTTTGGAAGGGCCATCCTGCGTGACACTGCAGTGCCACTCCTAGATGGGCCCGGTGTTTGTGTCGGCCACTAGGGTCGCTAATCTTACTCACACAGCTACCTCATTGCGCCTCTTTTTTTCTTTGCGTCATGTGCTGTTTGGGGAGGGTTTTTTGGAAGGGCCATCCTGCGTGACACTGCAGTGCCACTCCTAGATGGGCCCGGTGTTTGTGTCGGCCACTAGGGTCGCTAATCTTACTCACACAGCTACCTCATTGCGCCTCTTTTTTTCTTTGCGTCATGTGCTGTTTGGGGAGGGTTTTTTGGAAGGGACATCCTGCGTGACACTGCAGTGCCACTCCTAGATGGGCCCGGTGTTTGTGTCGGCCACTAGGGTCGCTTATCTTACTCACACAGCGACCTCGGTGCAAATTTTAGGACTAAAAATAATATTGTGAGGTGTGAGGTATTCAGAATAGACTGAAAATGAGTGTAAATTATGGTTTTTGAGGTTAATAATACTTTGGGATCAAAATGACCCCCAAATTCTATGATTTAAGCTGTTTTTTAGTGTTTTTGGAAAAAAACACCCGAATCCAAAACACACCCGAATCCGACAAAAAAAATTCGGTGAGGTTTTGCCAAAACGCGTTCGAACCCAAAACACGGCCGCGGAACCGAACCCAAAACCAAAACACAAAACCCGAAAAATTTCAGGCGCTCATCTCTAATATATATAATATACTGTATAATAATAACGGACCTGGTGGACACTGTCAGCAGACTACTAAACTAGTATGAAGAAAAAAAACCACCACAGGTATACAATGTAGATGGATGGATAGTATAGTATTATATTACTTATGGACGACGAGTGCACTGATGACACAGAGGTAGGTACAGCCGTGGCCTACCGTACTGCTATATATATATAATATACTGTATAATAATAATGGACCTGGTGGACACTGTCAGCAGACTGCTAAACTAGTATGAAGAAAAAAAAAGCCACCACAGGTATACAATGTAGATGGATGGATAGTATAGTATTATATTACTTATGGACGACGAGTGCACTGACGACACAGAGGTAGGTACAGCCGTGGCCTACCGTACTGCTATATATATATATATATATATATATATATATAATATACTGTATAATAATAATAACGGACCTGGTGGACACTGTCAGCAGACTGCTAAACTAGTATGAAGAAAAAAAAAGCCACCACAGGTATACAATGTAGATGGATGGATACTATAGTATAGTATAATATTACTTATGGACGACGAGTGCACTGACGACACAGAGGTAGGTACAGCCGTGGCCTACCGTACTGATATATATATATATATAATATACTGTATAATAATAACGGACCTGGTGGACACTGTCAGCAGACTGCTAAACTAGTATGAAGAAAAAAAAAGCCACCACAGGAGTGTTTTTCAGGCAGACAAACGTATACTGGACTGGTGGTCACTGTCAGCAAAACTGTGCACTGTACTCCTGCTATAACTGCTCCCCAGTCCCCACAATTAGGCAGTGTGAGCAGTGCACTCAGCACAGATATATGCAGCAGTGCAGCACACTGAGTGAGCACAGATATGGTGGAGTGTTTTTTTCAGACAGAGAAACAACGGATTAAACTCACTGGTGGTATCAAAACCCTGCACTGTACTCCCTAACAGCTGCTCCCCGTCCCCAATCCTCCCCAAAATTATAACTAAGTCACTCAGTCTTTTCTACTATAACGGAGAGGATGCCAGCCACGTCCTCTCCCTATCATTCTCAATGCACGTGTGAAAATGGCGGCGATGCGCGGCTCCTTTTATAGTATCTGAATCTCGCGAGAAATCCGACAGCAGGATGATGACGTTCGGGCGCGCTCGGGTTAACCGAGCAAGGCAGGAGGATCTGAGTCGCTCGGACCCGTGAAAAAAAAAGTGAAGTTCGGGCGGGTTCGGATCCCGAGGATCCGAACCCGCTCATCACTAGCCGAAACTACTAATAATTAGAGATGAGCGGGTTCGGTTCTCCGAGATCCGAACACCCCCGAACTTCACCCATTTTACAAGGTTCCGAGGCAGCCTCGGATCTTCCCGCCTTGCTCGGTTAACCCGAACGTCATCATCCCGCTGTTGGATTCTCGCGAGATTCATATTCTATTTAAAGAGCCGCGCATCGCCGCCATTTTCACTTGTGCATTTAAGATTAAACGGAGAGGACGTGGCTGCGTTCTCTCCCTGAAAAGCTAAGTAATCTGTGCTCAGTGTGCTGCAAATATCTGTGCTCAGTGTGCTGAAAATATCTACGTTCTCTGCCTGAAAACGCTTCATATCTGTGCTCAGTGTGCTTTATTGTGGGAACTGGGGACCACCAGTATATAATTATACTTATAGTAGTACAGTACAGTAGGCCATTGCTGTATCTTGCAGCTCTGTGTCACTGCAAGTATCCATTCCATATCTGTGCAGCATTTTTATGAGCAGTATATATAGTATTACAGTGCAGCATTTTGGTGACCCAACAGTATATAGTTGTGTACAGTAGGCCATTGCTGTATCTTGCAGCTCTGTGTCACTGCAAGTATCCATCCATTCCATTTTCTTCCAGTGATTTGGACCAATAATACCATTGATTAGAACAAATAATTCCTGTGATATTGAGGTGTTTGTGTCGCTTAGCTTAGCCATCCAGCGACCACAGTGCACCTCTTTTTCTCTTTTCTTTGCATCATGTGCTGTTTGGGGCCAATTTTTTGAAGTGCCATCCTGTCTGACACTGCAGTGCCAGTCCTAGATGGGCCAGGTGTTTGTGCCGCCCTCTTGGGACGCTTTGCTTAGTCATCCAGCACCTTCGGTGCAAATTTTAGGACTAAAAATAGTATTGGCCCTCATTCCGAGTTGTTCGCTCGGTATTTTTCATCGCATCGCAGTGAAAATCCGCTTAGTACGCATGCGCAATGTTCGCACTGCGACTGCGCCAAGTAACTTTACTATGAAGAAAGTATTTTTACTCACGGCTTTTTCTTCGCTCCGGCGATCGTAATGTGATTGACAGGAAATGGGTGTTACTGGGCGGAAACACGGCGTTTCAGGGGCGTGTGGCTGAAAACGCTACCGTTTCCGGAAAAAACGCAGGAGTGGCCGGAGAAACGGTGGGAGTGCCTGGGCGAACGCTGGGTGTGTTTGTGACGTCAACCAGGAACGACAAGCACTGAACTGATCGCACAGGCAGAGTAAGTCTGGAGCTACTCTGAAACTGCTAAGTAGTTAGTAATCGCAATATTGCGAATACATCGGTCGCAATTTTAAGAAGCTAAGATTCACTCCCAGTAGGCGGCGGCTTAGCGTGTGTAACTCTGCTAAATTCGCCTTGCGACCGATCAACTCGGAATGAGGGCCCTTGTGAGGTGCTCAGAATAGACTGGAAATGAGTGGAAATTGTGGTTATTGAAGTTAATAATACTATAGGATCAAAATGACCGCCACATTCTATGATTTAAGCAGTTTTTGAGGTTTTTTTTTTTAAAACACCCGAATCCAAAACACACCCGAATCCGACAAAAAAATTTCAGGGAGGTTTTGCCAAAACGCATCCGAATCCAAAACACGGCCGCAGAACCGAATCCAAAACCAAAACACAAAACCCGAAAAATTTCCGGTGCACATCTCTACTAATAATATAAGTGTAAAGTGACAGCAGCAACACTGGGAGCTCTCAAAGAATGTTACTACATTTAAATAAAAATAAGTTAAGGCAGCAACACAACAGTACTTAACATACTTGCAACCTACTAAAATGATATGATATAAAGGGCCTGGTTCAGTGGTGAATGCTATATACTGTAATTTGTACAGGTGTCCAACGATTGTGTCTCTAGTCAGCTTTTTGCATACAAAGATGCACCATCGAACAACTGAGCAAACCTATGGCTATTGAGACTGTCCATCACAACAAAGTTGCTGGGATCAGTGGAACTATACAAAGACACAGTCTCTGCCTGCAACCCACCCATATTTCCACCCCCCTATCACATCCCATAAATGCACACTGACTGTCAATTTCCGTGTACAAATTCTCACTGTGACCGCCATTGGTAAACAATCGCAGTGCACCTTAGATACATGAACAGTATAAAAGACATTGTCCTACTGTGCAAACATTGGCATAGCATCCACCTCAGTCAGAATCAGACCCAAAGTTAGGATTTTCTGTAAAAAAGTTATAATAGCAAGCCCTATATTGTGGTGATTGAAGAGTTAATGCTATGTTAAACTAAGGAAGAATTAATTTATAGCCAGATAGCAGACTGGTAGAGGAGTAAGATGCCAAAATATTCCAGTAAATACAGTACTGTCAAAAGTTTCTCTATATGTAAGTTATTATTATTATTATTATTATCCTTTATTTATATGGTGCCACGAGTTCCGCAGCGCCCAATTACAGAGTACATATGCACATAATCAAAACAGGAAAACAGCAACTTTACAGTTGACGACAATATAGGACAAGTACAGGGTAAATAAACATAGTTAAACCATACTTACCTGAGCGTGTAGGGTACTGCCTGAAAAATCATGAGTCTCCTGCAACTTCCAGAAGGGAAGGCGAGTACAATTTAACAGATAACAGATTATGGGAGATATTCAGAGATGGACGCAGATCTTGCTTCCATAGCAAAATCTGCATCCATATACTCACATGCTGTTACTCCCCCCACTATGCACTCGCAATTTAATTACGAATGCATCGATTAGAGGACGACACCTGGCTGTGCTGGCAGGTGGTCCGGTGCCATTTTTTGCCTTGCGGCGGCTGCTTGTGACATCACGCAGCCACCCTGAAAATGGACTGAATATGCCTGCGTTGTCCAAACCATGCCCACTAAATGCCACAATGCCACCCCTTGATGCCCGCAGAAGTCAATCATGATGCGATTGCATATTCTGGGATGCGACTGAATTATGACAACATGCGCAGTGTGGCCAGTGCGTGTGTGCAGACATTTTGGATTCAGCCACTGTGTACATACGCATGGTGGTGTCAGGGTTTGAAAAAGGCCCTATATTAATTATTATATTAAATTATTATTGCTTGTGTTATAGTTCTTAATTTATCTGTTGCACCCTATAGACAACTGCATTACCTTGGATTAAAATAAATGAAGCTCAGTAAAATAAATAGTTTTTTGTGTCTGTGAGGTGTGAGAAATGCTTGCCTCTCTGACGTGGTGAGAGGATGGGGAAGAGAAATCGTAAGCCACAGAGCAAACAGGAGTAAACATTTTGATCCCAACCAAAATAAAGTGAACCTGAGAATAGGTAATTCCTATTTGATGGGGGGGTTGACATATACAAGCCACCTTCCTGTAATAGCATGCTAATTCAAGTACCTTAGACATACACAATTACAGGTCAGATTTAATACAACCTTAATTAAGGCTTGGAATAAAAGTGAAAGACACACAATCACAAAAATCTCAAGCTGAGACTGAAAATAAAAACATACACGACTTACACTTGTCTCTGACTCTGAATAAGGAACATAGGGCTTGATTCAGAGATGGACAAAAATGCAATGCTGTATGCAAGCATTGTATTTTTGTCCGATCTCCAGAAGGGGCATGCAGGAGAAGTTTCAGTAGAAGAGACGCCTCCTGCATGTGCAGTAATTGTGATCCCAGCACTGCGACCCACATTGCAATCTGGGATAAATCATTTGACCATTAGTCACGATGTTCCATGTTACTCAGCTGACTGATGGAAGTGAGGGCTGGGAGGCCAGGAAGCCTGCGTGGTTACATGTAGACCCCTATCTCTTTCCTCCCAGTAAATGGGGGTGACATGCCCCCATTTCTGGGAACGCTTGCCAGGAATACCCCTACACTGCCTTCCATATGCCTCTGCCCAGGCTTGGACTGGCCCACAGGGGTACAGGGGAAACCACCGGTGGGCCCTACTGCCTGGGGGCCCACCTTCTGCTCCAAAGATCAGGTTCCAGACTGTGCACTTGAATTATACATTACACATATGTTATCTTATACTGAACTATGGTGTATTTTCCACAGTGCATTGCTGTTATTAATCTGGTACATTATCATGCATGCAGCAGCTGAATTTACTGTATATATTTATGAAGGGGCCCAGACGTTGCACTCGCTAATGGTTAGTCAAACCAATGAGGTAGCAGGCCACACCCCCTCGGCAGACTGGCCACACCCCTAACATGGGCCCCTACCAATGCATTCCCCCGGTGTGCCCTACATGCCCCAGTCCGACACTGCCTCTGCCTGTCAATAAGACTGAGGCTTGGGGGATCTGCGCGTGGAATTGCAGGACCTTACATAGTTACATTGTTAGTGAGGTTGTAAAGAAGCAAAATGTCCATCAGGTTCAGCCTGTATTCTGTGTTAAGCTGTGCATATTATAATACACCTTCTGAAGTAATGGTTTAGTACCAATTGACAACTATGGTTCGTACCACTTCCAGATATTAATGTCAATATGTTAAATGCTATAGCCCTGGATACTTTTCCAAGTTAGAAATTTGTCCAATCCGTTTTTAAATGCATTTACACAGTCCGCCATTATTACCTGCTCCGGCAGGGAGTTCCAAATCTTTATTGCCCTTACCGTGAAGAACCCTTTCCTACATTGTGTACAGAATTTGATCTCCTCTAGCCTCAGCGAGTGCCCACGTGTCCTATTCAGAGTTCTTTTAATAAACAAATCCCCTGCTAACTCTTTGTAATAATCCTTTACATATTTGAAGATATTAATAATGTCGCCTCTTAGACGCCTCTTTTCTAGTGTATACATATTTAACCTAGTAAGCCTTTCCTTGTACTCCAGAGTCTCTAACCCTTTACATAGTTAAGTAGCTTGCCTTTGAGCTCTTTCTAGTTCCTCGATATCTTTTTTATAATATGGTGCCCAAAACTGAACACAATATTCCAGGTGGGAACGCACCAATGATTTGTACAGCGGCAGGATTACATCCTTGTCCCTCGTCTCAATGCTCCGTTTTATGCACGCAAGCACTTTAGTTGCCTTCTTTGCTGCATTTTGACATTGTGTACTGTTATTAAGCCTACTATCTATGAGCACCCCCAAATGATTTCCACCACAGTTACCCCTATATTTTCCCCATTTAGAGTGTAGGATGCAAATGTGTTTTTTGTCCCAAAATGCATAACTTTGTATTTTTCTATACTGAACTTCATTCTCCATTTAGACACCCAGGTTTCAAGTTTAAATAAGTTATTCTGTAGAGACTCCACATCGCTTTCGGAATTAATTACCTTACACAGTTTAGTGTCATCTGCAAAGATTAACACTGTGCTTTCCAGGGCTATTCCTAGATCATTGATAACTATATTGAACAGTACAGTGGTGGAACTAGCGAGCGGTGTGCCCAAGTGCAACCAAATATAGGGGCATGGCTTCATGGGGAAGGGGTGTGGCCACAAAATAATACCAATTCATTTTATGGTACACAGTAGTCTCCATTATTCAAATTGCAGTGCACAGTAGCACCACTACAGCAGGTAGAGCCCTTTTAACACATTCCGGCAGACAGCATCCCCTTTTAACACATTCCGGCAGACAGAGTCCCCTTTTTACACATTACGGCAGACAGCGTCCCCTTTTTCACACATACGGTAGACAGCATCCCCTTTTTACACATTACGGCAGACAGCATCCCCTTTTTACACATTCCGGCAGACAGAGTCCCCTTTTTACACATTACGGCAGACAGAGTCCCCTTTTTACACATTACGGCAGACAGCATCCCCTTTTTAACATTACGGCAGACAGCATCCCCTTTTAACACATTGCGGCAGACAGCGTCCCCTTTTTTACACATTACGGAAGACAGAGTCCCCTTTTCACACATTATGGCAGACAGCATCCCCTTTTTACATATTACGGAAGACAGGACAGGTAGATAGATAGATAGATAGATAGATAGATAGATAGATAGATAGATAGATAGACAGACAGACAGACAGACAGAAAGAACAGATGATACTTACTGTCACCGCTTGCTCAAGCTCCTCGGTGCAGCTTCTGGTAGATCCCGGGCAGGGGAGAAGGAGGAGGAGGGAGGGGGAGGAGGGAGCCGCAGCAGCACACTGTAATTGGTGAAGGCGCTGCTGCAGCTCTCCCTCTCCTTCCACATAGGCTGGCCGCCACTGCTGTGATGAGGGAAGTTCATCCCAGCATTCACAGCGGCTGCTAGCCTATGTGGAAGGAGAGGGACAGCTGCAGCGGTGCCTCCACCAATTACATTGCGCTGCTGTGGCTCCCTCCTCCACCTCCCTCTTCCTCCTTCTCCCCGTGGCTGTGTCCCTGCGCTCTTCTGTCTCCTCTTCGGCGGACTGCCCCCAGCACACAGCGGCATGTAATGAGTCAGTTTGACTCATTACATGCCGCTGACTTAGGGCCCCTTCACAGTGGCGGGCCCCAGTGCAAGGCACTGCTTGCACTGGTGGTAGTTCCGCCACTGGAACAGTAGCGGGCTAAGGGGGTCATTCCGAGTTGTTCGCTCATTGCCGATTTTCGCAACGGAGCGATTAAGGCAAAAATGCGCATGGTACGCAGTGCGCATGCGGTTAGTATTTTAGCACAAAACTTAGTAGATTTACTCACGTCCGAATAAAGAATTTTCATCGTTGAAGTGATCGGAGTGTGATTGACAGGAAGTGGGTGTTTCTGGGCGGAAACTGACCGTTTTCTGGGAGTGTGCGGAAAAATGCAGGCGTGCAAGGATAAAACACGGGAGTGTCCGGAGACGCACAGTGTGTTTGGGACGTCAAACCAGGAACGAAACGGTCTGAACTGATCGCAATCAGTGAGTAGGTCTGGAGCTACTCATAAACCGCTAAGAAATTTCTTTTCGCTATTCTGCTAAGCTAAGATACACTCCCAGAGGGCGGCGGCCTAGCGCGTGCAATGCTGCTAAAATCTGCTAGCGAGCGAACAACTCGGAATGACCCCCTAAATACAGACCCTTGCGGTATTCCGCTTACTGAATAGACCACATCCACTGCTTTTCCCTGGTCAAGATTCTCGCTCACTTCCACTTTCTCGCTTACCTGTTCTGCACATACTGCACATAAAGTGGTGAAAATGAAAGACGAAAGAAAAAAGTGACACCACAGTGTCCTGTCTTTCAAATATTCTATATTTTCTTAATGTTTGGTATAATAAGTTTAATGTATTCTGCACACAGGGGGTCTGAGTCACGGGTGGGCGCTGCTGCATCCACTCATGTGTCTGTTGCCAGAGTTGTAACTGCGATAATATGCAAATAATGTACTAGTATCAGTCTTCCTCTGGTGTACAAGTATGCATCTGAATGTGCTATGACTGAGACTCCCACTTTCTGCGTCTCTGCACTCTATAGTACCGCTGGTGAATCTTTAGACGCTACCATCAGTGCATCATCGCTCGTACCATCGCCACTTGCACTTGCAATATTGTAGGTGCAGTTTTACCGTCTGACTCTGGCCTCTTTTGGCTGTGGCTGTGCATCTGGCAAATGCAGCTGGATTCACTGACACGCCCATGACACTCCCATTACATGCCCATTTCCACCCCATTATTTCTGATACCATCTATCCCAATTGAACCAGCAGCTCTCTGTGCACTCTGATGAATCCAGAATTAATAACTCTCTTGTATCATTGACGACCAGAGTAATATGTGTGTGTCAGAATTCCCATAAGTATCAGTGCTGAGAGAGAAAGTACGCGTTCACTCCGTGTCATGTCAAAGCAATCTCTAAGTTTATTTTTCCAGTATCTAGTTATTATACCTTCTAACAAGCAGGTGTGTTCATAGCATAATAGTGCAGTCATACAATTAATTTTAATTGGATACAAATAATCATTAAACAGAAAACTCCTTATCTTATAACTTTGTCTAGAATATATGAGAGCAAAGCATTGGAGTATTGGGGGTCATTCCGAGTTGATCACTAGCTGACGATTTTTGTAGCGCAGCGATCAGGTAAAAAAATTGCAAAACTGCGCATGCGTATGCACCACAATGTGCAGGCATGTCGTATGGGTACAAAAAGGATTGGCGCTGGGCGATGGATTTAGCAAAGATTCCATTCGCACAGCTGAACGCAAGGTGATTGATAGAAAGAGGGTGGTTATGGGTGTCAACTGACCGTTTTCTGGGTGTGGTAGGGAAAATGGAGGCGTGTCCAGGTGTTTGCAGGGCGGGTGTCTGACATCAATTCCGGCACCAAAAAGACTGAAGTGATTGCAAGGGCTGAATAAGTCCAGAGTTACTCTGAAACTGCACAAAATGTTTTTGGTGCGCTCGGCTGCAAAGGCAGTTTGCACACTTGCAAAGCGCAAATACACTCCCCAGTGGACGGCGACTATGCGTTTACAATGCTGCTAAAAGTAGCTAGCGAGCGATCAACTCAAAATGACCCCGATAGTACCATTGCAGCTGCTAGTTTACCTCATCTCATTATTTCTGTAAGTGAAGGTTACATGTTATCTGAAAACATTCCACTGTTATGAGGCTAACTATCTACTCAGTTTCTTGAGAATATATGACTTTTGTGTTTTATTTATGTCCGTATGGGCAAAGTCAGGTCCAGATCTATCAACTCTGTTTTGTTCATGCAACATATCGGTTTACAGAAATATTCATGCATGTGCAGTTGCTAAACATAACTCACCAACGTGACAATCGGCATTGCGTGCAGATTGTGTGCGAATCAGGCCCAGAACCTATAGTACTACTGAACCAGGTGAATAATGTCCCATATGACAGAAACAAGTAGGCTTGATGTCAATAAGTTATTATAACTAAGGTGAACAGTTAAGTATTGTTTTTGTATCCATATGTATAACATTAGGATTACAGCAGCCACAAATAATAGACATGTCATGTTGTGTCTCCTAGCAAAGTTTAAGTACATATCTCCTGTTAGTTCTTCAGGTGGCTAAAATAGCAGCTTATCTGAGTAAACGCTACACTCCCTATAGTGCACCACAAAACTGTTTAATCAGTAAATAGATCCAATTTATATTTGGTTTTGAGAAGAGATACAGTATAGTATATTGTTCTTTAATTGATTCCAGACCAATATTAAAAGGGTGGTGCCTGTGATTTCAGTGCACTTATGTAACACTACAGTTAATGCACTACAAACTCAGATTTGTGTTCAGGTCACCGGGATAAAAAATGTGGTATGGGGCTGTATTGGTAGCAATGATCTCATACCTACTTGTGCTGGTGCCTGGAGTCTGGAGCAGTGACTTCGCTGCATGGGCCATTTTCTAGCTGTTACTGAAAGGAACGTAAGGGAGTCAGTGGGGGATATTCAATTGTTTGAAAGTCAGTTGGGTGTCTATTTTTTCCTATATAATAGATGGGTGGGTGTCTGTTTTTTCCTATATAATAGATAGGAAAAAACAGACACCCACCCGACTTTTAAAATAATTGAATTCCCCCCAATGTGTGCTATAATGATCCCTGACTGCAAATGCAGTATTTAACATGTGGTGTCAGTGGTGCATCAGCAGTTGTACTTGCAGATTGAAGCAATATCAAACAATAGAAATTAAATAACATACAGTATCTCTTTCAAGGGGAGATGTATCAAGTAGAGATAAGCGGGTTTGGTTCTCTGGGAACTGAACACCCCCGAACTTTGCGCTCTGAGCTGGGATCCGACACCGGCTCAGGTTTACCCGTCTGCCTAGATTACTTCATCAGGGCAAAACGTCATCATCCCGATGTCGGATTCTCACAGGTTTTGGATTCTATATAAATCAACGTGCATCCATGCCATCTTCACTACGGCATTGGAGAGTGTACTGGACCAACGTGTTCATCTCAGTACTGGGTGGTGTGGCGTGGTGTGCTGTGGGTGCCCTATGTGCTGTATTTGAAAAATGGGTGCTCTTTCTGTCAGCTATATCTGAAGAATGGGTGCTCTCTCTCTGTCAGCTGTATCTGAAAAAATGGGTGCTCTTTCTTTTAGCTGCATCTGAAAAAGTGGTGCTCTCTCGCTGTCTGTTGTATCTGAAAATGGGGTGCCTTGTCTGCTGTAGCTGAAAAAGGGTGCTCTCTGCTGTATCTGAAAAAGAGGTGCTTTCTCTGTCTGCTGTATCTGAAAAAGGGGTGCTCTCTCAGTCTCTGCCCCAGTGTAAAATTAAAATAATAAAAGCTAAAAACAAAAAGCCTAAAATTAGAATATATATATAAATATTTGTTTATGTTGTACCCTAGTGTACTATACAATTTTTATGTAATTTTCATACGTACTGTGACACTACTGGTGAGACCGCAGTATATTATTTCCTACTGATACACGTATTGTGCGACGCTGTCGGTGAAGTCAACTGCAGTGTGTAATTATTATATACATTTCTGACTCATTTGTGGGATGCTGTTGGTGAAGTCAACAGCAGTGTGCAATTATTATATACATTTCTGACTCATTTGTGTACGCTGTCGGTGAAGTCAACCGCAGTGTATAATTATTAAATACAATTCTGACTCATTTGTGCAACGCTGTCGGTGAAGTCAGCCACAGTGTGTAATTATTATATACATTTCTGACTCATTTGTGCAACGCTGTCGGTGAAGGTCAACCCCACCTTGTGTTGATAGAAATAGAGGCTACTACTAGTACTGAAGCTGCTGCCACAAGTCATGACATTGACAATGCAAGTCCGTCAACATCATCTGCTAAGGCAGATGCCCAGGGGCATAGAGGGCTTAAGTCAGTCAGGGTATGTAAAATCATTTCATTTTAGAGTGGTAAAGAATAGAAATCAAAAGGAAAGTTAGCCGCAGAGGCAGTAAGACAAACTGCGCATTCAGAATAAAAACCATCAGACATTCTTGAGGAACGTTTAGGGGTGTCCACGTCAGCTGACATTTCTCACACTGTCCTCATAAAGAAGCCTCTTTTACCTTCTTCCACCATTTCTGAACCATCTGCACATATGTGGAGCAGTACAAGTAAAGATGGTGATGAATATGATGAGGAGGAGGATGAATCTGATGAGGAGGACATAATACAAATTGAGGATTCATGTGTGAAAGTGGGACAGGATGAGAGGGATATGTGTGTACTATTTGACAGTGAGGGTGTTAATGATGATGTTGTTTGTGTAAGGCAGCCACCAAAGACATGATAGTTATTGTATAAGATTATAATGTAATTAACATCTCATCATCAACATCCTCAAAGTAATTACTTAACAGAGGAAGTCCTTCTAAAAATAAGTTTTGTGGGGGCCCAAACAAACCAATTTATTTTAGCCATAAGTGACGGTCGCGACAATTAAAATTATTGGTTTGTTAAACTGTGCATGTCCTGTTTAATATATACAACATAAGGGAGGGCCCAAAGACAGTTCCATCTAGCACCTTGTTTCTTTGCGTCACATTGCGTTATGTGCTCTTTGGAGCATTTTTGGGGAAAAGTCTTTAATACTGCCATCCTGTCTGCCACTGCACTCCTAGACGTGCCAGGTGTTTGTGCCACCCACTTCTGTTGCTTAGCTTAGTCATCCAGCTACCTCGGTGCAACCTTTTTGCCTCAACTGGATAAAAACAATATTGTGAGCTGTGCGGTGTCCAAAATAGAATGGAAATGAGTGGAAATGAATGTTATTGAGGTTAATAATACTGTAGGAACAAAAAACACACCCACATTCTGTGATTTTAGCTGTTTTTTTTTTATTTAAAAAAAAAAAAATAGAACCAAAACCAAAATCAAAACACACAAGGGCGGTTTTTGCAAAACCAATCCAAAACAAAATCATGAAAAACAAAATAAAAAACAAAACCTTAAAAATGGCCAGGCGCACATCTCTACTATCAAGCCTTGGCAAGAGCTAAAGAGTAGAGTTGTTGCCCAAAGTAACCATTCAGCTTCTTACTGTCAGTTATCTACCACAGTCTTCCAAATGACTGGTTTGTTGCTTTGGGCAACTTCTCCAATTTATTTCTCTCCAAGGCTTGATACATCTCTGTTTCAGTTTGTACGAAGTCAAGAGAACAATAAACTTTTGTACTGCATATTGCTGTGCAAAAATCACATTGCATTGGTAATAAGTCATGTATAGGTGGCAAAGCAGCAGTAGCTATAGTAATTGTGTAGCAAAACATAAAGGCTCATATTTATCAAGCCTTGGAGAGTGATAAATAGCACAGTGATAAAGTACCAGCCAACCAGCTCTTAACTGTAATTTTTCAAACACAGCTTGTGACATTGAAGTGAGGAACTGATTGGTTGGTACTTTATCACTGTGCTATTAATCACTCTCCTAGGCTTGACAAAGGGGGGCCTTAATCTGGAAGGCAGGTGGAAGTACAGGCAGTGCAGCCACTACAGGATGTGGATGTGAGGTACATCCAGTGTTGGACTGGGGCATGTAGGGCCCACTGGGGGAAATCAGTGGTAGGGGCCCATGTTTAAGGGGGTGGCCAGTCTCTAGAAGGGGTGTGCCCAGCCACCACATTGGTTTACCTAACCATTTTGGTTGTGATGGTCCCCTAGATAAATATATGCAGTAAATACTGTAGTGCATGCAAGATAATGTACTAGATTAGTAACAGCACAGTCTGGAACCTGATCCCTAGAGGAGGGGGTGGGGCCCCAGGCAGTAGGGCCCACCGGTGGTTTACTTTGTACCCCTGTGGGCCAGTCCAACCCTGGGTACATCTCAAGCAAAGTGGACGTCTCTGCTGAGCTGCTGTATGCATTGTACTGTGCATGCTGAGAACATGGAGCCAGCCCGACCCTGTGCTTAATGCATTTCAGCCAATTTGTCCTTCTTCAGAAGCATGGGGAGCACAAGTGTCCAGGACTTGAGAGCTTCAGCCCTATACCATCTGGGAAGGTAATCGTATAGCACAAAGTGTGATCGGCCCCCAAGACTATGCCCACTATATGGAGTTATATATTCTTTTATCTATGTCTGTCTGTTATCTGATTATGATTTATTAATAAATCCTAATCCTTTATCTGGCAATATTTAATTTTTTCCTTGTTTTTGAGATTAAGAAGCACAATACGTTTTATTGGGAATTTTTTGAAAAGTGTGATCCTGTACATAAAGAACAGGGATTGCATTAAAGCCTAAGGAGTGTTGATAAAAGAACAAAAACCGATCCACCAAGTGGAGAATTTATTAAAAGAGTAAGAATATTTTTTTTTACATCTTTTGGACTTGTGTGGACTAATTTGGCACTGTTTTGTGGATGCCCTATTGTGGAAAAATGTTCTATTTGATTGATTTGAATTCCCCTGTTGATAGAGCTCCCCCTCAGTATGTTAGACACACCTATGCTAGACACTATGGTGCAGAAGTGGCCACGGCTGCATCTATTGGCGGTCGCCTGTCTTTATACAAAAGTCTTCCCTGGTGTACATCAGTGCGTATGAATGTGCAAGGACTGAGTCACCCACTGCCAGCATCCATACACGCTGTCATTTTGATTCATATATCTGCAGATGCAACCCTATGGCAGGAGCAGTGTCTCCGTACAAGCACGGTCTCATATGTGAACTGGTCTTTCTACACAACCACTTTCACTGTCACAACCGTGACATTTCCATAACTCGCCCAGAAGATGGACATCTCGGTGCGTGCTCTAAGCCACCTCCCTGTCACCGCCCAGGAATGCCCACTGCATTATCAATATACTTATCCCTGTATGTGTCTGACATCACAACTAATGCTAGCCTACAGCAGACAAACTTTCCTCCAACCATCCAGCTGACCAACCGTCCAACTTGTCTGTCCAACTAAAACGCTGCCCCACACATCTAACCAACTTTTTTTAGCAGACCCTCCAACTTCTCTCCAACCTGTGATGTCACAGAAATAGGCAGACAGTGTCCGCTTACTTCTGAATGTTTATAATAAACAAGGGTCTCATTAACAAGTGATGGTGAGTGGCAGATTCAGACTGTTCTGGCATTTCAAGTAGAGATGAGCGGGTTCGGTTTCTCTGAATCCGAACCCGCACGAACTTCATGTTTTTTTTCACGGGTCCGAGCGACTCGGATCTTCCCGCCTTGCTCGGTTAACCCGAGCGCGCCCGAACGTCATCATGACGCTGTCGGATTCTCGCGAGACTCGGATTCTATATAAGGAGCCGCGCGTCGCCGCCATTTTCACACGTGCATTGAGATTGATAGGGAGAGGACGTGGCTGGCGTCCTCTCCATTTAGATTAGGAGAGAGAGAGAGAGATTGACCTGAGGCTGATACTGTAGAAGAGAGTGCAGAGTTTAGTGACTGACCACAGTGACCACCAGCAGTGCAGTTGTTTTATTTAATATATCCGTTCTCTGCCTGAAAAAAACGGTACACACAGTGACTCAGTCACATACCATATCTGTGTGCACTGCTCAGCCCAGTGTGCTGCATGCCTGCATCATCTATGTATATATTATATATCTGACTGTGCTCAGCTCACACAGCTTATAATTGTGGGGGAGACTGGGGAGCACTGCAGTGCCAGTTATAGGTTATAGCAGGAGCCAGGAGTACAAGACAGTCACATACCATATCTGTGTGCACTGCTCAGCCCAGTGTGCTGCATCATCTATGTATATATTACATATCTGACTGTGCTCAGCTCACACAGCTTATAATTGTGGGGGAGACTGGGGAGCACTGCAGTGCCAGTTATAGGTTATAGCAGGAGCCAGGAGTACATATTATATTAAAATTAAACAGTGCACACTTTTGCTGCAGGAGTGCCACTGCCAGTGTGACTGACCAGTGACCTGACCACACTGACCACCAGTATAGTTAGTAGTATACTATATTGTGATTGCCTGAAAAAGTTAAACACTCGTCGTGTGACTTCACTTGTGTGGTGTTTTTTTTTTTATTCTATAAAAAACTCATTCTGCTGACAGACAGTGTCCAGCAGGTCCGTCATTATATAATATATATACCTGTCCGGCTGCAGTAGTGATATATATATATTTTTTAAATCATTATTTATCATCCAGTCGCAGCAGACACAGTACGGTAGTTCACGGCTGTACCTACCTCTGTGTCGGCACTCGGCAGTCCATCCATAATTGTATACCACCTACCCGTGGTTTTTTTTTCTTTCTTCTTTATACATACATACTACTACATCTCTTTATCAACCAGTCTATATTAGCAGCAGACACAGTACAGTACGGTAGTTCACGGCTGTGGCTACCTCTGTGTCGGCACTCGGCAGTCCGTCCATAATTGTATACCACCTAACCGTGGTTTTTTTTTCTTTCTTCTTTATACATACATACTACGACATCTCTTTATCAACCAGTCTATATTAGCAGCAGACATAGTACAGTACGGTAGTTCACGGCTGTGGCTACCTCTGTGTCGGCACTCGGCAGTCCGTCCATAATTGTATACCACCTAACCGTGGGTTTTTTTTCTTTCTTCTTCATACATACATACTACGACATCTCTTTATCAACCAGTCTATATTAGCAGCAGACACAGTACAGTACGGTAGTTCACGGCTGTGGCTACCTCTGTGTCGGCACTCGGCAGTCCGTCCATAATTGTATACCACCTAACCGTGGTTTTTTTTTCTCTCTTCTTTATACATACATACTACGACATCTCTTTATCAACCAGTCTATATTAGCAGCAGAAACAGTACAGTACGGTAGTTCATGGCTGTGGCTACCTCTGTGTCGGCACTCGGCAGTCCGTCCATAATTGTATACCACCTAACCGTGGTTTTTTTTTCTTTCTTCTTCATACATACATACTACGACATCTCTTTATCAACCAGTCTATATTAGCAGCAGACACAGTACAGTACGGTAGTTCACGGCTGTGGCTACCTCTGTGTCGGCACTCGGCAGTCCGTCCATAATTGTATACCACCTACCCGTGGTTTTTTTTTCTTTCTTCTTTATACATACATACTACTACATCTCTTTATCAACCAGTCTATATTAGCAGCAGACACAGTACAGTACGGTAGTTCACGGCTGTGGCTACCTCTGTGTCGGCACTCGGCAGTCCGTCCATAATTGTATACCACCTAACCGTGGTTTTTTTTTCTTTCTTCTTCATACATACATACTACGACATCTCTTTATCAACCAGTCTATATTAGCAGCAGACACAGTACGGTAGTTCACGGCTGTAGCTACCTCTGTGTCGGCACTCGGCAGTCCGTCCATAATTGTATACTAGTATCCATCCATCTCCATTGTTTACCTGAGGTGCCTTTTAGTTGTGCCTATTAAAATATGGAGAACAAAAATGTTGAGGTTCCAAAATTAGGGAAAGATCAAGATCCACTTCCACCTCGTGCTGAAGCTGCTGCCACTAGTCATGGCCGAGATGATGAAATGCCAGCAACGTCGTCTGCCAAGGCCGATGCCCAATGTCATAGTACAGAGCATGTCAAATCCAAAACACCAAATATCAGTAAAAAAAGGACTCCAAAACCTAAAATAAAATTGTCGGAGGAGAAGCGTAAACTTGCCAATATGCCATTTACCACACGGAGTGACAAGGAACGGCTGAGGCCCTGGCCTATGTTCATGGCTAGTGGTTCAGCTTCACATGAGGATGGAGGCACTCAGCCTCTCGCTAGAAAAATGAAAAGACTCAAGCTGGCAAAAGCAGTAGCACCGCAAAGAACTGTGCGTTCTTCGAAATCCCAAATCCACAAGGAGAGTCCAATTGTGTCGGTTGCGATGCCTGACCTTCCCAACACTGGACGTGAAGAGCATGCGCCTTCCACCATTTGCACGCCCCCTGCAAGTGCTGGAAGGAGCACCCGCAGTCCAGTTCCTGATAGTCAGATTGAAGATGTCAGTGTTGAAGTACACCAGGATGAGGAGGATATGGGTGTTGCTGGCGCTGGGGAGGAAATTGACAAGGAGGATTCTGATGGTGAGGTGGTTTGTTTAAGTCAGGCACCCGGGGAGACACCTGTTGTCCGTGGGAGGAATATGGCCGTTGACATGCCTGGTGAAAATACCAAAAAAATCAGCTCTTCGGTGTGGAACTATTTCAACAGAAATGCGGACAACAGGTGTCAAGCCGTGTGTTCCCTTTGTCAAGCTGTAATAAGTAGGGGTAAGGACGTTAACCACCTCGGAACATCCTCCCTTATACGTCACCTGCAGCGCATTCATAATAAGTCAGTGACAAGTTCAAAAACTTTGGGTGACAGCGGAAGCAGTCCACTGACCAGTAAATCCCTTCCTCTTGTAACCAAGCTCACGCAAACCACCCCACCAACTCCCTCAGTGTCAATTTCCTCCTTCCCCAGGAATGCCAATAGTCCTGCAGGCAATGTCACTGGCAATTCTGACGAGTCCTCTCCTGCCTGGGATTCCTCCGATGCATCCTTGCGTGTAACGCCTACTGCTGCTGGCGCTGCTGTTGTTGCTGCTGGGAGTCGATGGTCATCCCAGAGGGGAAGTCGTAAGACCACTTTTACTACTTCCACCAAGCAATTGACTGTCCAACAGTCCTTTGCGAGGAAGATGAAATATCACAGCAGTCATCCTACTGCAAAGCGGATAACTGAGGCCTTGGCATCCTGGGTGGTGAGAACCGTGGTTCCGGTATCCATCATTACTGCAGAGCCAACTAGAGACTTGTTGGAGGTACTGTGTCCCCGGTACCAAATACCATCTAGGTTCCATTTCTCTAGGCAGGCGATACCGAAAATTTACACAGACCTCAGAAAAAGAGTCACCAGTGTCCTAAAAAATGCAGCTGTACCCAATGTCCACTTAACCACGGACATGTGGACAAGTGGAGCAGGGCAGGGTCAGGACTATATGACTGTGACAGCCCACTGGGTAGATGTATGGACTCCCGCCGCAAGAACAGCAGCGGCGGCACCAGTAGCAGCATCTCGCAAACGCCAACTCTTTCCTAGGCAGGCTACGCTTTGTATCACCGGTTTCCAGAATACGCACACAGCTGAAAACCTCTTACGGCAACTGAGGAAGATCATCGCGGAATGGCTTACCCCAATTGGACTCTCCTGTGGATTTGTGGCATCGGACAACGCCAGCAATATTGTGTGTGCATTAAATATGGGCAAATTCCAGCACGTCCCATGTTTTGCACATACCTTGAATTTGGTGGTGCAGAATTATTTAAAAAACGACAGGGGCGTGCAAGAGATGCTGTCGGTGGCCAGAAAAATTGCGGGACACTTTCGGCGTACAGGCACCACGTACAGAAGACTGGAGCACCACCAAAAACTACTGAACCTGCCCTGCAGCAATCTGAATCAAGAATCTGAAGCAAGAAGTGGTAACGAGGTGGAATTCAACCCTCTATATGCTTCAGAGGTTGGAGGAGCAGCAAAAGGCCATTCAAGCCTATACATTTGAGCACGATATAGGAGGTGGAATGCACCTGTCTCAAGCGCAGTGGAGAATGATTTCAACGTTGTTCAAGGTTCTGATGCCCTTTGAACTTGCCACACGTGAAGTCAGTTCAGACACTGCCAGCCTGAGTCAGGTCATTCCCCTCATCAGGCTTTTGCAGAAGAAGCTGGAGACATTGAAGGAGGAGCTAACACGGAGCGATTCCGCTAGGCATGTGGGACTTGTGGATGGAGCCCTTAATTTGCTTAACAAGGATTCACGGGTGGTCAATCTGTTGAAATCAGAGCACTACATTTTGGCCACCGTGCTCGATCCTAGATTTAAAGCCTACCTTGGATCTCTCTTTCCGGCAGACACAAGTCTGCTGGGGTTGAAAGACCTGCTGTTGAGAAAATTGTCAAGTCAAGCGGAACGCGACCTGTCAACATCTCCTCCTTCACATTCTCCCGCAACTGGGGGTGCGAGGAAAAGGCTCAGAATTCCGAGCCCACCCGCTGGCGGTGATGCAGGGCAGTCTGGAGCGACTGCTGATGCTGACATCTGGTCCGGACTGAAGGACCTGACAACGATTACGGACATGTCGTCTACTGTCACTGCATATGATTCTCTCACCATTGAAAGAATGGTGGAGGATTATATGAGTGACCGCATCCAAGTAGGCACGTCACACAGTCCATACTTATACTGGCAGGAAAAAGAGGCAATTTGGAGGCCATTGCACAAACTGGCTTTATTCTACCTAAGTTGCCCTCCCACAAGTGTGTACTCCGAAAGAGTGTTTAGTGCCGCCGCTCACCTTGTCAGCAATCGGCGTACGAGGTTACATCCAGAAAATGTGGAGAAGATGATGTTCATTAAAATGAATTATAATCAATTCCTCCGCGGAGACATTGACCAGCAGCAATTGCCTCCACAAAGTACACAGGGAGCTGAGATGGTGGATTCCAGTGGGGACGAATTGATAATCTGTGAGGAGGGGGATGTACACGGTGATATATCGGAGGGTGATGATGAGGTGGACATCTTGCCTCTGTAGAGCCAGTTTGTGCAAGGAGAGATTAATTGCTTCTTTTTTGGGGGGGGTCCAAACCAACCCGTCATATCAGTCACAGTCGTGTGGCAGACCCTGTCACTGAAATGATGGGTTGGTTAAAGTGTGCATGTCCTGTTTTGTTTATACAACATAAGGGTGGGTGGGAGGGCCCAAGGACAATTCCATCTTGCACCTCTTTTTTCTTTTATTTTTCTTTGCGTCATGTGCTGTTTGGGGAGGGTTTTTTGGAAGGGACATCCTGCGTGACACTGCAGTGCCACTCCTAAATGGGCCCGGTGTTTGTGTCGGCCACTAGGGTCTCTAATCTTACTCACACAGTCAGCTACCTCATTGCGCCTCTTTTTTTCTTTGCGTCATGTGCTAATTGGGGAGGGTTTTTTGGAAGGGACATCCTGCGTGACACTGTAGTGCCACTCCTAAATGGGCCCGGTGTTTGTGTCGGCCACTAGGGTCGCTAATCTTACTCACACAGTCAGCTACCTCATTGCGCCTCTTTTTTTCTTTGCGTCATGTGCTGATTGGGGAGGGTTTTTTGGAAGGGACATCCTGCGTGACACTGCAGTGCCACTCCTAAATGGGCCCGGTGTTTGTGTCGGCCACTAGGGTCGCTAATCTTACTCACACAGTCAGCTACCTCATTGCGCCTCTTTTTTTCTTTGCGTCATGTGCTGATTGGGGAGGGTTTTTTGGAAGGGACATCCTGCGTGACACTGCAGTGCCACTCCTAAATAGGCCCGGTGTTTGTGTCGGCCACTAGGGTCGCTAATCTTACTCACACAGTCAGCTACCTCATTGCGCCTCTTTTTTTCTTTGCGTCATGTGCTGATTGGGGAGGGTTTTTTGGAAGGGACATCCTGCGTGACACTGCAGTGCCACTCCTAAATGGGCCCGGTGTTTGTGTCGGCCACTAGGGTCGCTTATCTTACTCACACAGTCAGCTACCTCATTGCGCCTCTTTTTTTCTTTGCGTCATGTGCTGATTGGGGAGGGTTTTTTGGAAGGGACATCCTGCGTGACACTGCAGTGCCACTCCTAGATGGGCCAGGTGTTTGTGTCGGCCACTAGTGTCGCTTAGCTTAGTCATCCAGCGACCTTGGTGCAAATTTTAGGACTAAAAATAATATTGTGAGGTGTGAGGTATTCAGAATAGACTGAAAATGAGTGGAAATTATGGTTTTTGAGGTTAATAATAATATGGGATCAAAATGACCCCCAAATTCTATGATTTAAGCTGTTTTTTAGTGTTTTTTTTAAAAAACACCCGAATCCAAAACACACCCGAATCCGACAAAAAAAATTCGGTGAGGTTTTGCCAAAACGCGGTCGAACCCAAAACACGGCCGCGGAACCGAACCCAAAACCAAAACACAAAACCCGAAAAATTTCAGGCGCTCATCTCTAATTTCAAGTCAGATTTTCAAAATCTGATAGGTGAGGGTCCCCTCTTTCCAATGCAGTTGTCTGCTTGAGAAACAGCCCAGGGTCCTCTGAGATATTTGGGTTCACCCAAGTTTGGAAATTCTGCTCTCCCTGACAAAGAGTAACCTTGCCGGGTTTCGGTTTAGTCAACTTGACAGCAGATATCTTTTGCAGCAGCTGCCCCTGGTGCGGCTCCCGCACCACTGCTGTCGCTTATCCCAGGCTGTCAGGGGCAGCCCGTCAATGATGGTAAAGTGGATGCGGACTAAGGGGGTAATTCAGAGTTGATCTCAGCAGGAACTTTGTTAGCAGTTGGGCAAAACCATGGCCCTCATTCCGAGTTGATCGGTCGCAAGGCGAATTTAGCAGAGTTACACACGCTAAGCCTACGCCTACTGGGAGTGTATCTTAGCTTCTTAAAATTGCGACCGATGTATTCGCAATATTGCGATTACAAACTACTTAGCAGTTTCTGAGTAACTTCAACCTTACTCTGCCTGTGCGATCAGTTCAGTGCTTGTCGTTCCTGGTTTGACGTCATAAACACACCCAGCGTTCGCCCAGACACTCCCCCGTTTCTCCAGCCACTCCTGCGTTTTTTCCGGAAATGGTAGCGTTTTCAACCACACGCCCATAAAACGCCGTGTTTCCGCCCAGTAACACCCATTTCCTGTCAATCACACTACGATCGCCGGAGCGAAGAAAAAGCCGTGAGTAAAAATACTATCTTCATTGTAAAATTACTTGGCGCAATCGCAGTGCAAATATTGCGCATGCGTACTAAGCGGAATTTCACTGCGATGCGATGAAAAATACCGAGCGAACGACTCGGAATGAGGGCCCATGTGCACTGCAGGGGAGGCAGATATAACATGTGCAGAGAGAGTTAGATTTGGGTGGGTTATTTTGCTTCTGTGCAGGGTAAATACTGGCTGCTTTATTTTTACACTGCAATTTAGATTGCAGATTGAACACACCACACCACACCCAATTCTAACTCTCTCTGCACATGTTATATCTGCCTCCCCTGCAGTGCACATGGTTTTGCCCAACTGCTAACAAAGTTCCTGCTGCGATCAACTCGGAAATACCTCCAAAAGTAGGCAGACACTGCTGGTCAGTGTCCGCCTACTTATCGTTCAGTTGGGGGGAACGTTCCCCCAATACCTGAACAATTAGTTGGGAAAATCATCAAACATAGGAGGTATAGAAACCAAGAAACACCAGTTGGGCTCTATAAGTCACGTGAATGGAGGGCAAAAGGCACAGATGTGCTCTGGGGGCAGAGGAACAGATAAGAAAGGAATATAAACACAACTGTTAAAGGAAGAGGAGACACACATGGAGAAGAAAGAAGAGGCACACATGGAGAAGAAAGAAGAGGCACACATGGAAAAGAAAGAAGAGGCACACAGGGAGAAGAAAGAAGAGGCACAGATTGGGAAGGGGTTACATGAACACAGTGTTTAACAAGTAGTCTAAAAAAACACCATTGGATTTGGAAAGAATTATCACCACAGATTTAAGCCATTATGAGAAAAATATATTGGCTAGCTATTCTATGTGCTCAGATTGACTAAATATTTAAAGGTTACACCCACACATAATCCTTAAATATTTTCTAACCAGTGATTTATACATTTGTCAACATTAGGAATATAACATATAAAATCTCATTCTGCCAATAACTCACACTTGCCACTAGCCCCGGTAAGGAACCGAACAATCACACAGAAAGTCCCAGGTAAGACACACATATTTCCATCTTGAAATTATATTATTATTGATGGTCTTGAATGGAGGAGAGGAAGCAAAATAAGAAGATTTTAGAGTCTCAATTTAGTTTCACAATCACATTACAATACTAATACATTATAGAAATGGTTGCAATATTGAAATAAAGTGAATACAGTTTATTAGATCCAGTTTAGAAGTTTGGTTTTCTGCATAACTAGTAACATCTGATTAGTACACTGATATAGAGTATCTTTCATGTCCTATTTAGATAAGTCTCACCTGTACAAGGGTATCTATCAGGGGCTGGCTGGGCAGGGGGGCATCTGCCCCCTGGGCAAGTGCAATTTCAGTGTTCCAGGGCCATTTTTTCCATGCATTGTGAAAAGCTGGGCCACTTGCTTGAGTCTGCCCCACCAGGCTGAAAGTTGCCAGCCAGACCCTGGTATCTGGTGCCACTAAGTGGAAATTAGTACTGGTTTCCTCCTTCTACCCTCTTTTCCCCATTTCTCTTCACCAGTATTACACATACAGTACATGCTTGTAGACCGCCTACTTGTATGTGTCATATATGTACTGTATGCTTATGTTTTAATGTCACAGAATTCAGAGGAGTAAATCCAGAACAGAATAATACATCCAACACTGAATAACCAATGGTTTTATAATAAAAAAATTAAAAAAATCAAACTAAAATATTGCCTATTAAGAATCAGTCTCATTACTGTGATACAATGGGGTAATTCTGAGTTGATCTCAGCAGGAACTTTGTTAGCAGTTGGGCAAAACCCAGGGCCCTCATTCCGAGTTGATCGGTCGCAAGGCGTTTTTAGCAGAGTTACACACGCTAAGCCGCCGCCTACTGGGAGTGAATCTTAGCTTTTTAAAATTGCGAACGATGTATTCGCAATATTGCGATAACAAACTACTTAGCAGTTTCAGAGTAGCTCCACACTTACTCGGCATCTGCGATCAGTTCAGTGCTTGTCGTTCCTGGTTTGACGTCACAAACACACCCAGCGTTCGCCCAGACACTCCCCCGTTTCTCCAGCCACTCCTGCGTTTTTTCCGGAAACGGTAGCGTTTTCATCCACACGCCCCTAAAACGCCGTGTTTCCGCCCAGTAACACCCTTTTCCTGTCAATCACACTACGATCGCCGGAGCGATGAAAAAGCCGTGAGTAAAAATACTATCTTCATTGTAAAATTACTTGGCGCAGTCGCAGTGCGAATATTGCGCATGCGTACTAAGCGGATTTTCACTGCGATGCGATGAAAAATACAGAGCGAACGACTCGGAATGAGGGCCCATGTGCACTGCAGGGGAGGCAGATATAACATGTGCAGAGAGAGATAGATTTGGGTGTGGTGAGTTCAATCTGCAATCTAAATTGCAGTGTAAAAATAAAGCAGCCAGCATTTACCCTGCACAGGTACAAAATAACAAAATAACCCACCCAAATCTAACTCTCTCTCTGCAAATGTTATTTCTCTGACGTCCTAGTGGATGCTGGGAACTCCGTAAGGACCATGGGGAATAGCGGCTCCGCAGGAGACTGGGCACAAAAGTAAAAGCTTTATGACTAGCTGGTGTGCACTGGCTCCTCCCCCTATGACCCTCCTCCAAGCCTCAGTTAGATTTTTGTGCCCGAATGAGAAGGGTGCATGCTAGGTAGCTCTTCTGAGCTGCTTAGAGTAAAAGTTTAAATAGGTTTTTTTATTTTCAGTGAGTACTGCTGGCAACAGGCTCACTGCATCGTGGGACTAAGGGGAGAAGAAGCGAACTCACCTGCGTGCAGAGTGGATTGGGCTTCTTGGCTACTGGACATTAGCTCCAGAGGGACGATCACAGGCCCAGCTTGGATGGGTCCCGGAGCCGCGCCGCCGGCCCCCTTACAGAGCCAGAAGAGCGAAGAGGTCCGGAAAAATCGGCGGCAGAAAACGTTCCTGTCTTCAATAAGGTAGCGCACAGCACCGCAGCTGTGCGCCATTGCTCTCAGCACACTTCACACTCCGGTCACTGAGGGTGCAGGGCGCTGGGGGGGAGCGCCCTGAGACGCAATAAAACACGTTTTAAACCTTATATGGCAAAAGAAATGCATCACATATAGCTCCTGGGCTATATGGATGCATTTAACCCCTGCGAGTTTTCCTAAAAAAAGCGGGAGAAATGGCCGCCGTGAAGGGGGCGGAGCCTATCTCCTCAGCACACAAGCGCCATTTTCCCTCACAGCTCCGCTGGAAGGACGGCTCCCTGACTCTCCCCTGCAGTCCTGCACTACAGAAACAGGGTAAAACATGAGAGGGGGGGGGCACTATTTGGCAGATAATACAAATACAGCAGCTATAGAAGGGAGAAACACTTATATAAGGTTATCCCTGTATATATATAGCGCTCTGGTGTGTGCTGGCAAACTCTCCCTCTGTCTCCCCAAAGGGCTCGTGGGGTCCTGTCCTCTATCAGAGCATTCCCTGTGTGTGTGCTGTGTGTCGGTACGATTGTGTCGACATGTATGAGGAGGAAAATGATGTGGAGGCGGAGCAATTGCCTGTAATAGTGATGTCACCCCCTAGGGAGTCGACACCTGACTGGATGGTCGTATGGAAGGAATTACGTGACAGTGTCAGCACTTTGCAAAAAACTGTTGACGACATGAGACAGCCGGCAAATCAGTTAGTGCCTGTCCAGGCGTCTCAAACACCGTCAGGGGCTCTAAAGTGCCCGTTACCTCAGATGGTCGACACAGACCCAGACACGGATACTGACTCCAGTGTCGACGGTGAGGAGACAAACGTAATGTCCAGTAGGGCCACGCGTTACATGATCACGGCAATGAAGGAGGCTTTGAACATTTCTGATACTACAAGTACCACAAAAAAGGGTATTATGTGGGGTGTGAAAAAACTACCCGTAGTTTTTCCTGAATCAGATGAATTAAATGAGGTGTGTGACAAAGCGTGGGTTTCCCCCGATAAAAAACTGCTAATTTCTAATAAATTATTGGCATTATACCCTTTCCCGCCAGAGGTTAGGGCGCGTTGGGAAACACCCCCTAGGGTAGATAAGGCGCTCACACGATTATCAAAACAAGTGGCGTTACCGTCTCCTGATACGGCCGCCCTCAAGGAACCAGCTGATAGAAAGCTGGAAAATATCCTAAAAGGTATATACACACATACTGGTGTTATACTACGACCAGCAATCGCCTCAGCCTGGATGTGCAGCGCTGGAGTGGCTTGGTCGGATTCCCTGACTGAAAATATTGATACCCTGGATAGGGACAGTATATTATTGACTATAGAGCATTTAAAGGATGCATTACTATATATGCGAGATGCACAGAGGGATATTTGCACCCTGGCATCAAGAGTAAGTGCGCTGTCCATTTCTGCCAGAAGAAGTTTATGGACACGACAGTGGTCAGGTGATGCGGATTCCAAACGGCATATGGAAGTTTTGCCGTATAAAGGGGAGGAGTTATTTGGGGTCGGTCTATCGGACCTGGTGGCCACGGCAACGGCTGGGAAATCCACCTTTTTACCCCAGGTCACCTCTCAGCAGAAAAAGTCACCGTCTTTTCAGACTCAGTCCTTTCGTCCCCATAAGGGCAAGCGGGCAAAAGGCCACTCATTTCTGCCCCGGGGCAGAGGAAGGGGAAAAAGACTGCAGCAGGCAGCCTCTTCCCAGGAGCAGAAGCCCTCCCCCGCTTCTGCCAAGTCTTCAGCATGACGCTGGGGCTTTACAAGCAGACTCAGGCACGGTGGGGGCCCGTCTCAAAAATTTCAACGCGCAGTGGGCCCTGCAGGTAGTATCACAGGGGTACAAATTGGAGTTCGAGACGTCTCCCCCTCGCCGGTTCCTGAAATCTGCTCTACCAACGTCTCCCTCCGACAGGGAGGCAGTATTGGAAGCTATTCACAAGCTGTATTCCCAGCAGGTGATAATCAAGGTACCCCTCCAACAACAGGGAAAGGGGTATTATTCCACGCTGTTTGTGGTACCGAAGCCGGACGGCTCGGTGAGACCGATTTTAAATCTGAAATCCTTGAACACTTACATAAAAAGGTTCAAATTCAAGATGGAGTCACTCAGAGCAGTGATAGCGAACCTGGAAGAAGGGGACTATATGGTGTCTCTGGACATCAAAGATGCTTATCTCCATGTCCCAATCTACCCTTCTCACCAAGGGTACCTCAGGTTTGTGGTACAAAACTGTCATTATCAGTTTCAGACGCTGCCGTTTGGATTGTCCACGGCACCACGGGTCTTTACCAAGGTAATGGCCGAAATGATGATTCTTCTTCGAAGAAAAGGCGTCTTAATTATCCCTTACTTGGACGATCTCCTGATAAGGGCAAGGTCCAGGGAACAGTTAGAGGTCGGAGTAGCACTATCTCAGGTAGTGCTACGTCAGCACGGGTGGATTCTAAATATTCCAAAATCGCAGCTGATTCCAACAACACGTCTACTGTTCCTAGGGATGATTCTGGACACAGTCCAGAAAAAGGTGTTTCTCCCGGAGGAGAAGGCCAGGGAGTTATCCGAGCTAGTCAGGAACCTCCTAAAACCAGGACAAGTGTCAGTGCATCAATGCACAAGGGTCCTGGGAAAGATAATGGCTTCTTACGAAGCGATTCCATTCGGAAGATTCCATGCAAGAACTTTTCAGTGGGATCTGCTGGACAAGTGGTCCGGATCGCATCTTCAGATGCATCAGCGGATAACCCTATCTCCAAGGACAAGGGTGTCCTGTGGTGGTTGCAGAGTGCTCATCTTCTAGAGGGCCGCACATTCGGCATTCAGGACTGGATTCTGGTGACCACGGATGCCAGCCTGAGAGGCTGGGGAGCAGTCACACAGGGAAGAAATTTCCAGGGCTTGTGGTCAAGCATGGAAACGTCTCTTCACATAAATATCCTGGAACTAAGGGCAATTTACAATGCCCTAAGTCAAGCAAGGCCTCTGCTTCAGGGTCAGTCGGTATTGATCAAATCGGACAACATCACGGCAGTCGCCCATGTAAACAGACAGGGCGGCACAAGAAGCAGGAGGGCAAAGGCAGAAGCTGCAAGAATTCTTCGCTGGGCGGAAAATCATGTGATAGCACTGTCAGCAGTGTTCATTCCGGGAGTGGACAACTGGGAAGCAGACTTCCTCAGCAGACACGACCTCCACCCGGGGGAGTGGGGACTTCACCCAGAAGTCTTCCACGTGATTGTAAACCGTTGGGAAAAACCAAAGGTGGACATGATGGCGTCCCGTCTCAACAAAAAACTAGACAGATATTGCGCCAGGCCAAGGGACCCTCAGGCAATAGCGGTGGACGCTCTGGTAACACCGTGGGTGTACCAGTCAGTGTATGTGTTCCCTCCTCTGCCTCTCATACCCAAAGTACTGAGAATCATAAGAAGGAGAGGAGTAAGAACTATACTCGTGGCTCCGGATTGGCCAAGAAGGACTTGGTACCCGGAACTTCAAGAGATGCTCACGGAGGACCCGTGGCCTCTACCTCTAAGAAAGGACCTGCTCCAGCAGGGACCTTGTCTGTTCCAAGACTTACCGCGGCTGCGTTTGACGGCATGGCGGTTGAACACCGGATCCTGAAGGAAAAAGGCATTCCAGATGAAGTCATCCCTACCCTGATCAAGGCCAGGAAGGATGTAACCGCAAAACATTATCACCGCATTTGGCGGAAATATGTTGCGTGGTGTGAGGCCAAGAAGGCCCCTACAGAGGAATTTCAACTGGGTCGTTTCCTGCATTTCCTGCAAACAGTACTGTCTATGGGCCTAAAATTAGGGTCCATTAAGGTTCAAATTTCGGCCCTGTCGATCTTCTTCCAGAAAGAACTGGCTTCAGTGCCTGAAGTTCAGACGTTTGTCAAAGGGGTACTGCATATACAGCCTCCTTTTGTGCCTCCAGTGGCACCTTGGGATCTCAATGTAGTTTTGGGGTTCCTAAAATCACATTGGTTTGAACCACTCACCACTGTGAAATTAAGATATCTCACATGGAAGGTGGTCATGCTGTTAGCCCTGGCTTCAGCCAGGCGTGTCTCAGAATTGGCAGCTTTATCATATAAAAGCCCTTACCTAATTTTTCATTCAGACAGGGCAGAATTGAGGACTCGTCCTCAATTTCTCCCTAAGGTGGTTTCAGCGTTTCACATGAACCAGCCTATTGTGGTACCTGCGGCTACTAGGGACTTGGAGGACTCCAAGTTGCTGGACGTAGTCAGAACCCTGAAAATATATGTTTCCAGGACGGCTGGAGTCAGAAAATCTGACTCGCTGTTTATCCTGTATGCACCCAACAAGCTGGGTGCTCCTGCTTCTAAGCAGACGATTGCTCGTTGGATTTGTAGTACAATTCAGCTTGCACATTCTGTGGCAGGCCTGCCACAGCCAAAATCTGTAAAAGCCCATTCCACAAGGAAAGTGGGCTCATCTGGGGCGGCTGCCCGAGGGGTCTCGGCGTTACAACTTTGCCGAGCAGCTACTTGGTCAGGGGCAAACACGTTTGCTAAAATTTTACAAATTCGATACCCTGGCTGAGGAGGACCTGGAGTTCTCTCATTCGGTGCTGCAGAGTCATCCGCACTCTCCCGCCCGTTTGGGAGCTTTGGTATAATCCCCATGGTCCTTACGGAGTTCCCAGCATCCACTAGGACGTCAGAGAAAATAAGAATTTACTTACCGATAATTCTATTTCTCGTAGTCCGTAGTGGATGCTGGGCGCCCATCCCAAGTGCGGATTGTCTGCAATACTTGTATATAGTTATTGTTACAAAAATCGGGTTGTTTATTGTTGTGAGCCATCTTTTCAGAGGCTCCTACGTTTATCATACTGTTAACTGGGTTCAGATCACAAGTTGTACGGTGTGATTGGTGTGGCTGGTATGAGTCTTACCCGGGATTCAAGATCCTTCCTTATTATGTACGCTCGTCCGGGCACAGTATCCTAACTGAGGCTTGGAGGAGGGTCATAGGGGGAGGAGCCAGTGCACACCAGCTAGTCATAAAGCTTTTACTTTTGTGCCCAGTCTCCTGCGGAGCCGCTATTCCCCATGGTCCTTACGGAGTTCCCAGCATCCACTATGGACTACGAGAAATAGAATTATCGGTAAGTAAATTCTTATTATCTGCCCCCCCCCCCGCAGTGCACATGGTTTTGCCCAACTGCTAAAAAATTTCCTGCAGCGATCAACTTGGAATTACCCCCAATGTACAGATGTGTCCTTATACACCTAGCGTCTATATGTCATATGGCCTGAGATGTGCAGAGCGACTGAGCTGCTCCGAGAGGAATAGTGTACTGTAGTTGCATCTTGTCTGCAGTGTATAGGCAGTGAAACACCACACAAGGAGCACTAGAGGCAATGGGCTGCGATCTTAACCGCACAGGTATTAGTTTTGAACACATAAAGATTCCCAGATGTAGCACATTGTAACTAGGTGTGAGAAACAGCCAAGCCCACTGCACGGCATCAGTTAGTACACAGATTCAGTATACCTCCCAACTTTCCCGCATTCAATGGAACAATCCCAATTTTCTGAGACTGTCCTGCTGTCCCACTCACGTGCCGCAGTGTCCCACAGGGGAGTAAGAAGTTGGGGTAAGCAGCAGGACAACAGATGCCGTGCTATTCACAGTATAGTATCCCTACATCACTGAAGACAGCCTGTGTGCAGTCCATCATCTTGGAGAGTGCTGAGCATGCCGCAACAGCAGGGGTGTAGTATGGTTTGTCGGCGGTCGGGGTCCTGGCGACCAGCATACCGGCGCCGGAATCCCAACTGCCGGCATACCGACAGCTGGACGACCGCAAATGAGCCCCTTGAGTGCTCGCTACGCGTGCCACGCTATATATTCTCCCTCCAGGGGGGTCATGAACCCCCAAGAGGGAGGAAAGATGTCGGTATGCCGACGGTCGGGATTCCGGTGCCGGCATGGTGGTCGCTGGGAGCCTGGCTGCCGGCAACCTGAAGACCACCCCAATAGCAGGCATGGACTCGGGCTGCTTTTCAACCCTGGCATTTCATCGTGTGTGCACGCCACAATCGCTCATGCACACATTACAGGGGGTGCAGGCTTTGCTCATGGGGTTGTGCCACCAATTAGGGGGGGGGGGGGCTGGCCTTGCAGCATGCCACCATCTTTCTTTGGCATAGGCACATTTTGGGTGTGGGGGGTAGGTCAAATAGAGAGCCAGAAGGCATTTGCCAAAAGTGCCAGATGGCTAGTCTGGCCCTGACTCATAGTGACATGATCAGCTGTTCTGAGGCTCCACCTCTTTTTGGCCATGTGCAGGGTCATTTTTCCATACACATCAAAACTGTAGGGTATGGATTCAGAGTTTCAGACTCATTTGCACACTGATATACAAATGAGGCATATCAAACTGATCATTGTAATCTAGCAAAGCAGATTTATCGCTCCAAGTTGTTTTATTTACAGGTGTAGCAGGGCTAACTTACCCGTGATGCGTATGCACGGGCACATGTATCATGGGTGGGAGTAGCTGCGTCCGGCTGCGACTATTTGCACCTGTCATCACATAATGTAAAGTCTGTAAATCACTGTATACACACATGCCCTCGAACATGCGTGTGCAGTGCACCATGGCAAGCAAGGGGCTAGGCTACATCTGTATATGAATAAGGGCCCTCATTCCGAGTCGTTCGCTCGGTATTTATCATCGCATCGCAGTGAAAATCCGCTTAGTACGCATGCGCAATATTCGCACTGCGACTGCGCCAAGTAATTTTACAATGAAGATAGTATTTTTACTCACGGCTTTTTCTTCGCTCCGGCGATCGTAGTGTGATTGACAGGAAATGGGTGTTACTGGGCGGAAACACGGCGTTTTAGGGGCGTGTGGATGAAAACGCTACCGTTCCCGGAAACAACGCAGGAGTGGCCGGAGAAACGGGGGAGTGTCTGAGCGAACGCTGGGTGTGTTTGTGACGTCAAACCTGGAACGACAAGCACTGAACTGATCGCAGATGCCGAGTAAGTCTGAAGCTACTCTGAAACTGCTAAGTAGTTTGTTATCGCAATATTGCGAATACTTCATTCGCAATTTTAAGAAGCTAAGATTCACTCCCAGTAGGCGGCGGCTTAGCGTGTGTAACTCTGCTAAAATCGCCTTGCGACCGATCAACTCGGAATGAGGGCCAAGGTGCACATTTTGAGCAAAAAAAAGACAGTCCGCGACTTGCGCAAACGTGTATGAGGACACACTGAAAATTATGAATTTCAGAATTGAATGAAATTAGCTTTTCTTTTCTGTAACTTTAGATATTACTCAATTAACAAACTTGATTTGAATTATATTTCCTACTTAATTTAGTTACTTAGTTTATAACACGGAGTGGGCACTACCCTTTGCTTATTTATTTGCAAATTTTTCTGTTCTTTGAAAGATTAACATCACTGAAGACATTATGAAGCTGCTGTTTCTGGCTGCGCTGTTGGCAGTATGGATTCCACCGCTGATAAGTACTGCATGTAAAACTGTTGTACGTGTCAAGCAAGAAGCGATGGAGTATGGTAAGTAATGCTATTCATCACACGGGATGGTTCTTCCCTAATTTTCACCACAGAGATTTTATTTAACATTTGAACTAAAATCATACTTGGACATATGTTTTTTTAATATAATAATAATAATAATAATAATAATAATAATAATAATAATAATAATAATTATTATTATTATTATTGTTTTTTAGTATATCTAAATACATATACTATTGAAAGAAAAGATGGTGACTTTATAGAAAAACAGCCCATTTTATTCCACTGCCTGCACTATTACTATTTTCTGATATCAAGGGTAGTTTTCCAGACAGAGAGAAAGAGATCAACAATCTTTGCCCTTGCTCTATGTATAAAGCCATTTCTCACAGTAGAAGGTTGTGTTCTGTAAATGTAGAAGGCAAATGATGTGCTATAATGCTAATGCTTCCTTGGCTGATTCAGAGTTGGAAGCAGAACCAAAAAAAAAAGCAATTAACTTAGTATCTAAAAAAAAACATGTTGCACTGCAAGGGGTGCAGCTATATTTACTTCACTTATCATACGCTGCATACATGGTGACCATGCACTCCCATTAAAAGTTATTGGAAGGAAATTCACAACATCATTAAAGTTATTACCAATGTTCAGGTTCATGGTCTCCAATTCCAAAATAGAACTGTTCACAGCAGGGTTTATATACTTTACCAGTATTCGAGGTGCCTGCGGTCAGAAGACCGATTGCTGTATCCTGATGGAGAGAATCCCTACCTTCCCACAGCCTAAGGCTAATCATCCACTTACCCTTCAGCCTATTCCTAACCCTCCCCGGTGGTGTCTAAACCTGACCCCCTAGCGGCAGCCTAACCCTCCCTTCCCTGCAGCCTAACTCTAGTCATCCCCGGGGGTGCCTAAACCTAACACCTCTTCCCCGCAGGCTAACACTACAGGGGGCGCATACTTACGATCGGGATGCTGGGTGTCGGGATTCCGGCGTTGCCAGTTTGGCTGCTGTCGGGATTCCGACCACTAGCATCCTTACTGCATCCCGTTCAAACATATTCCAAATGCAGCCAAATAGCCTTTAGCATTTCACTGAAAAATAAGCTTGCCCCCTTCTATTCCTGCTACTATTAATTCTGTATGGATGGATTACCAAATGCATGATACTCCTGAGCAGATTTTTGAAGGGTTCATATTTCCTATGGAGGCATCTCTAAGGCCTGGAAAGTGAAAGAGTATAAATCAGGGCCGGTGCTAGGGTGTTTGGCGCTCTCCTGCAAACTATAAAATTGCGCCCTCCCTCTGTTAACTTAGAAAGGGACAGCGTGCGTCACAAAAGAGGGTTGTGGTCTCACAAGGAAGGGGCAGCTTGCGTCACAAAAGAGGGTTGTGGTCTCACAAGGCACCTCACCATAGTACCTCCAATTCAAATTACGCCACACTGTAGCACAATCTTATTCACATTACACTGCACTTAGTCCACTTGATTCACATTACACGACATAGAGGGATATTCAAGTAGGTCTGTTTTTTTTCGCCTAGGCGAAAAAACAAGACTTTTCGCTATTTTTAAAGCGAATAGGAATTCACCCTATTCAATATCAGGGACGTTTTCTCGCCTAGGCGAAAAATTCAGCAGGAGCAAATAACATGGATCTTCTCACATGTGCCGGTGAAAATGCGGGCTGTTTTTGACGATTTTGAGGCATGTTTCGCCAATGCCTTTTCACACAAAAAAAGGTGAAAAGGCATATGCGAAAATGCCTTAAACATGGGTGAAAACGGGCCGCAATTGAATAGGCAGAGGGCAACTTCAACAGCTCAAAGATTACGCTGACGGGGAGTTAGAGGGAAGGTGAGGACAGGAGCGCTGACAGGAAGTTACAGGGAGGGTGCGTGCATGGACGCTGACAGGGTGTTAGAGAGAGAGTGAGGGCATGGGGCGCAGAGGGGTGTTAAAGGGAGGTTGTAGGCAGGGTCACTGAGTGGGGAGTTAAAGGAGGGGTGAGGGCACCCTGAGAGGGGAGCTACAGGGAGGGTGAGGGCAGGGGCACTGAGGGGGGAGTTACAGGGAGGGTGAGGGCAGGGGTGCTGAGAAGGGAGTTACAGGGAGGGTGAGGGTAGGGACGCTGAGAGGGGAGTTAAAGGGAGGGTGACGGCACCCTGAGGGTCGAGCTACAGGGAAGGTGAGGGAAGGGGTACTGACAGGGAGTTGCAGACTTGCAGTGAAGGTAGGGACACTAATGGGGAGTGAGGGCACACTGAGGGGAGAGCTACAGGGACGGTAAGGGTAGGGGTACTGACAGGTAGGTACAGTGAGAGTGAGGGTAGGGACGCTAAGGGGGGAGTTAGAGGGAGGGTGAGGGCACCCTGAGAGGGGAGCTACAGGGATGGTAAGGGTAGGGGCACTGAGGGGGGAGTTACAGGGACAGTGAGGGTAGGGACGCTGAGGTGGGAGTTAGAGGGAGGGTAAGGGTACCTTGGGGGGGATACTACAGGAATGGTAAGGGTAGGGGCACTGAGAGGGGAGTAAGAGGGAGGGTGAGGGTACCTTGAGGGCGGAGCTACAGGGACGGTAAGGTTAGGGGCACTGAGGGGGGAGTTACAGGGATGGTGAGGTCATGGACGCTGAGGGGGGAGATATAGTGAGGGTGAGGGTAGGGATGCTGAGGGGGGAGTTAGAGGGAAGGAGGAGGCACCTTGGGGGGTACTACAGGGATGGTAGGGGTACTGAGGGGGGAGTTACAATGAGTACAGGGGCCTAAAAAATAGCTTTATTAGAACAAATGCTCTAAATCTAAGTGTGGTTTAAACTAGTGATGAGCGGGTTCGGTTCCTCGGGATCCGAACCCCCCCGAACTTTACCCATTTTACACGGTTCCGAGGCATCCTCGGATCTTCCCGCCTTGCTCGGTTAACCCGAGCGCGCAAGATCGTCTTCATCCCGCTGTCAGATTCTCGCGTGATTCGTATTCTATATAAGGAGCCGCGCGTCGCCGCTATTTTCACTCGTGGTTTGGAGATGATAGCGAGAGGACGTGGCTGCGTTCTCTCAGTTTCTGTGTTTAGTGTGCTGCAAATATCTGTGCTCAGTGTGCTGAAAATATCTACGTTCTCTGCCTGAAAAACACTCCATATCTGTGCTGCATTGTAGTATATAGTAGGAGGACAGTGCAGAATTTTGCTGTGACCACCAGTATATATATAGCAGTACAGTACAGTAGTCCATTGCTCTACCTCTGTGTCGTCAAGTATACTATGCATCCATACCTGTGCTGCATTTTAGTTGTGCGCAGTATATAGTAGGAAGACAGTGCAGAATTTTGCTAACCACCAGTATATATATAGAAGTACGGTACAGTAGTTCATTGCTCTACCTCTGTGTCATTGAGTATACTATCCATCCATACCTGTGCTGCATTTTAGTTGTGCGCAATATATAGTAGGAGGACAGTGCAGAATTTTGCTGACCACCAGTATATATATAACAGTACGGTACAGTAGTCCACTGCTCTACCTCCATGTCGTCAAGTATACTATCCATCCATACCTGTGCTGCATTTTAGTTGTGCGCAGTATATAGTAGGAGGACAGTGCAGAATTTTGCTGACCACCAGTATATATATAGCAGTACGGTACAGTAGTCCACTGCTCTACCTCTGTGGCGCCAAGTATACTACAAATGTTCAGTAAAATGACCTAAAAAAATCAAAATTAAAAGCGTCTGATGAAAAGTCTAAACTTGCCAATATGCCATTTACGACACGGAGTGGCTAGGAACGGCTGAGGCCCTGGCCTATGTTCATGGCTAGTGGTTCAGATTCACATGAGAATGGAAGCACTCATCCTCTCGCTAGAAAACTGCAGTGCCACTCCTAGATGGGCCAGGTGTTTGTGTCGGCCACCCAAGCTTAGCTTAGTCACACTGCTACCTCATTGCACCTCTTTTTTTCTTTGCATCATATGCTGTTTGGGGACTATTTTTTAAATCTGCCATCCTGTCTGACACTGCAGTGCCACTCCTAGATGGGCCAGGTGTTTGTGTCAGCCACTTGGGTCACTTAGCTTAGCCATCCAGCGACCTTGGTGCACCTCTTTTTTTCTTTGCATCATGTGCTGTTTGGGGACTATTTTTTAAATCTGCCATCCTGTCTGACACTGCGGTGCCACTTATAGATGGGCCAGGTGTTTGTGTCGGCCACTTGGGTCGCTTAGCTTAGCCATCCAGCGACCTTGGTGCACCTCTTTTTTCTTTGCATCATGTGTGTGCTATTTGGGGATTATTTTTTAAATCTGCCATCCTGTTTGACACTGCAGTGCCACTCCTAGATGGGCCAGGTTTTCGTTTCGGACAATTGGGTCGCTTAGCTTAGCCATCCAGCGACCTTGGTGCACCTCTTTTTTTCTTTGCATCATGTGCTGTTTGGGGACTATTTTTTAAATCTGCCATCCTGTCTGACACTGCAGTGCCACTCCTAGATAGGCCAGGTGTTTGTGTCCGCCACTTGGGTCACTTAGCTTTGCCATCCAGCGACCTCGGTGCAAATTTTAGGACTAAAATTAATATTGTGAGGTGTGAGGTGTTCAGAATAGACTGGAAATGAGAGGAAATTATGGTTATTGAGGTTAATACTACTATGGGATCAAAATGACCCCCAAATTATATGATTGAAGCTGTTTTTGAGGGGTTTTTGTAAAAAAACACCCGAATCCTAAACACACCCGAATCCGCCAAAAAATTTTCAGGGAGGTTTTGCCAAAACGCGACCGAATCCAAAACAAGGCCGCGGAACCAAATCCAAAACCAAAACACAAAACCCGAAAAATTTCCGGTGCACATCACTAGTTTAAACCCTCATGCAGACTATAAGCTATGGAGAGCCCCCAACCCTCCATGACTGTCACTTACCAGTTATCTGCATTATAAGCAGTGCCTCCTCTTTTCTTCAGGAAGAGGCAGCAGCCTGTCACAGTTGGCCTGTATTGCTGAGAATGCGCTGCTGCGACTATCCATTCTATTGAAAGCAGCCCACTGGAGAGGTGGAGCTCAGGAGAGGAGGACTTGGCGCTGCGGCGTATGTTATTTACATGTCTGCACTGCGGGCATCAGCTCTTCATGCTGCTTGCGCCGCTGCTGCCTGCGGTAAGTGTGACAGGCTCTGGCAGCAGCGGCAGCCGGCAGCAACAGGCATTGCAGTGCGGCGCTGTTAGTAAAGAGGCAGGGAGGGGGAGCCACTCTTCATTCTGCTGCCGCCGCTGCTGCCTGTCTGAGTGACAGGCGCCGGCAGCAACAGAGCACATACTGTATCAGTAAGGTCGCAGAGCGGGGAGAGCGCCTCTCCGATTCGGCGCCTCACTACTTTGCAGGACCTTGCTGAGCGGGTAGTGCTGGGCCTGGTATAAATAGTATAAATAAGCATTAGTATACTGTAAATAGGAAACACCAATAATAACACTATTTCAGGTAATACATTAACAAACAAGTCTTATTTTTTGCATTGTGTACAGCTTGCCAGACTCAGCGAAGATCTTTCCAAAATGCATTTGGAATCATTCCAATCCCTTCTGTTATTCAAAAAAAAGAGGCAGGAATATTTGGAAATAGCGGCATTTTGGGCTTCGGAAGTTCTGTTGTGGGCAATGCAATTAATCTTGTAGGGTACGTATCTCAAGATTTTAGTTTCATCTTATATTTGTATATTGAATAAATGCAACATGGGGTATACTCAGTCAATTATTAATATAATCATTATTTGTCATTGTATTATACTTAAATTGTGGGCATTAAACAATCATATCACTTAACAATATCAACTTGGGCAGTGCAGATGGTGTAATGGTTAACAGTACTTCCTTACAGCACTGAGGTCATGGGTTCAATTCCCACCACAGCCCATACTGTGTGGAGTTTGTATATTCTCCCAGTGCTTGCATGGGTTTCCTCTGGGTACTCTGGTTTCCTTCCACAATCCAAAAATATACTGGTAGGTTACTTGGCTCCCAACAAAAATTAACCCTAGTGTAAATGTGTTTAGGATAGCCTAGATGAACCAAGTGGTTCTTATCTGCAATCATTTTATATGTTTCTATGTAACTCCCACCATTTATATACATGACAGGCAACTTCTTTGGAGAGGGGAAGGCTATGTAAGATATCAATGTGCATCTCTAGTGATTGAGGCCTAAAGGCTTAACAGCATATGCAGACATAAATTGCCCGTAATCCCCCCTTCCCCATAGCCTGCAAGCTGATCAGACATGGACAGGCATATTGAATTCATATATACTGTAGTTTTTAGCTGTGAAGAAAGGAGAGATGAGATTTCAATTCCAGTTCTAAGGGGCCCTACACACTAGCCGATCCGCCGCTGAGCTGCCCGACGGCGGATACGGCCGACGAGCGACCCGGCGACGGGGGGGCAGTGACGGGGGCAGTGAAGTTTCTTCACTCCCCCCGTCACGCGGCTGCATTGAAGTGCAGGCAAATATGGACGAGATCGTCCATATTGGCCTGCATGCACAGCCGACGGGGGGCCAGCGATAAACGAGCACGGGGCCGCGCATCGTTCATCGCTGGATCCTCCACACTGAAAGATATGAACGAGTTCTCGTTCATTTATGAACGAGATCGTTCATATCTTTCAAAAAATCGGCCAGTGTGTAGGGCCTATAACTCTATATCCTTGGAAAGACATCCTTAGAATGCAGCCTTCACAAATTCAGGCCAAGGCCTAATTCAATGCCAGTATAGCCAGTCACAAGCTGTTTGATACTGCTCTGAGGGCCACAGTCATCATCATGCACTATTGTCACCTGCCCCAAATAATGCAGGATTTTATTCCCGGTCTGTGTGTATTTGCATTTTCACAAAATGCTCTGGTGCAAGCAGGCGTAATCCGCTGAATCACGCATTACATGTATGGACACATATGTGTGAGCTCACTATTTGGAGCATGTGCAAAGCAAATGTATGCAAAATATGCAATGCCAAATGGCATAGTACTCACACAGCATCAGGCCTTCTGGCTCTAAACAATAGGTAGTGTGTTGGCCAGAGATAGACATACTGTAACTGGCAGGAGCTTTAGTTTTACTGTGTCAGAGTACAACTGCAATGCAATGGAACCACATCGGGGTGATGTAGTAAACCTTTGAGAGAGAAAAAGTGGAGAAGTTGACACAGCAACTAATCAGCTTCTGTCACTTCATAGGCTGTGTTATATAAATGACAGAAGCATTGGTTACTTTGTTCATCTTTTTCACTTTATCTCTCTGCGGGGCAGATGTAAATGTACTAAGCCTTGGAAAGAGATAAAGTACCAGCCAATAAGCTCCTAACTGTCATTTTTCAAATCCAGCCTGTAACATGGCAGTAAGGAGCTGATTGGCTGGTACTTTATCTCTCTCCCCTATTTGACAGGGTGAGACGTATCAAACATTGGAGAGCGATAAAGTAAAGAAGTTGCATGAAGCAACCAATCAGCTTCAAGCTATCATTTATCTAGCACAGTCAATTAAATGACAGAAACTGATTGGTTGCTATCTTTTTTAATTTAATGAATGATTGCTCACATTTGAAGGAGCCAAAGCCTGAGGAGGAGATGAGGTGTCTTTGAAGCACATAAATGTAAAAATATGCTGTTTATTTTGTCAACACAGGATCAAAATTCTGGATGTCCAACTCCCTGAACTGAATGTGAAGCTTGTACCGAATGTTGGTGTCCAAGTTTCTGTAGATACTAAACTTCAAATCAGTGGGAATATGTAAGTAAATATAAAAAACTCACTGTATATTATTCATTTTGATGTACTATAAATATATGCATGTCTTTATATACAGTGTGCGCATAAAGTTGCCTACTGTTCTTCTATTAGCACTGCTGTAATCGGTAGTTTCGGCACTTAGACCGCCTCCATGATAGGTGCAAGAGACTCGTCTGAAATAGTCGCCCACTAGGTATGCGCATGACTGATAATAGGACACAAATCTGGCAACCTGCCCACACAGACAGTTCTCTTTAGTGCGTCATCCTCCCATTTCACGTACTGAGAGAGGAGTCCAAAATGAGCAGAATCAGACTGTCCTGGAGATGCGTGTTTTGCTACAGCGTGTGCCCTGCTGACTCTTGCAAGGCATGGCCACATAAACAGCGGCATGCAGCCAAGAATAAGAATAATACCCTAATACTGGGCATACACTATACAATTATCTGCCGGATAATCTGCAAGATCTGGCTGGTTGGAAGGAAAATCTGGTAATGGATGCGAGCAAATGACAATTGACCACTTGCTTCCAAACAGTGGAAAATGGACAAAATCGGTTGATCAGATAAATTGGTTAAATCACAGATTTAACCAATTTATATGAACGACAGTTTTTGTCCATTTTCAGTGTTTGAAAGCAAGTGGTCAATTGTCATTTGCTCTCATCCATTACCAGATTTTCTTTCCAACCAGCCAGATCTGGCAGATTATCCGGCAGATAGTTGTATAGTGTATGCCCTGCATAAGTGAGCATGGCTAAAATAAAAATAGTGTGATATGATAGACTGTTGGTTCAGCATAGTCACTGACTACAGATGTAGCCACACTCATTTTACCCATGGCAGAGGCGCACGTGCTGCGCAGAGCCACAGGTGCACCTTAGTACACTGAGCTGCAACTTGGTATGCCACCAATTCATTCCTATGGCTGTGCGTATGCATACGCACGTGCATGTCATAGTCGCAGGCACACTAGCCATGCCAGCTATGCCGCGAATAAGACACTCGGTAGCAAAGCTGAGCATCGCTACATCTGGATTATCAACTCATGGTGACATTATTTAGTGATGGGAAAACAAATGCACACAGAAAATGGTTAACACTGGATTTGTATTAACAAATGTATAATGGTGACTGAATGTAGTTAGTAGAGATGAGCGCCGGAAATTTTTCGGGTTTTGTGTTTTGATTTTGGGTTCGGTTCCGCGGCCGTGTTTTGGGTTCGACCGCGTTTTGGCAAAACCTCACCGAATTTTTTTTGTCGGATTCGGGTGTGTTTTGGATTCGGGTGTTTTTTTCCAAAAAACCTAAAAAACAGCTTAAATCATAGAATTTGGCGGTCATTTTGATCCCAAAGTATTATTAACCTCAAAAACCATAATTTCCACTCATTTTCAGTCTATTCTGAATACCTCACACCTCACAATATTATTTTTAGTCCTAAAATTTGCACCGAGGTCGCTGTGTGAGTAAGATAAGCGACCCTAGTGGCCGACACAAACACCGGGCCCATCTAGGAGTGGCACTGCAGTGTCACGCAGGATGTCCCTTCCAAAAAACCCTCCCCAAACAGCACATGACGCAAAGAAAAAAAGAGGCGCAATGAGGTAGCTGTGTGAGTAAGATAAGCGACCCTAGTGGCCGACACAAACACCGGGCCCATCTAGGAGTGGCACTGCAGTGTCACGCAGGATGTCCCTTCCAAAAAACCCTCCCCAAACAGCACATGACGCAAAGAAAAAGAAAAGAAAAAAGAGGTGCAAGATGGAATTGTCCTTGGGCCCTCCCACCCACCCTTATGTTGTATAAACAGGACATGCACACTTTAACCAACCCATCATTTCAGTGACAGGGTCTGCCACACGACTGTGACTGATATGACGGGTTGGTTTGGACCCCCACCAAAAAAGAAGCAATTAATCTCTCCTTGCACAAACTGGCTCTACAGAGGCAAGATGTCCACCTCATCATCATCCTCCGATATATCACCGTGTACATCCCCCTCCTCACAGATTATCAATTCGTCCCCACTGGAATCCACCATCTCAGCTCCCTGTGTACTTTGTGGAGGCAATTGCTGCTGGTCAATGTCTCCACGGAGGAATTGATTATAATTCATTTTAATGAACATCATCTTCTCCACATTTTCTGGATGTAACCTCGTACGCCGATTGCTGACAAGGTGAGCGGCGGCACTAAACACTCTTTCGGAGTACACACTTGTGGGAGGGCAACTTAGGTAGAATAAAGCCAGTTTGTGCAAGGGCCTCCAAATTGCCTCTTTTTCCTGCCAGTATAAGTACGGACTGTGTGACGTGCCTACTTGGATGCGGTCACTCATATAATCCTCCACCATTCTTTCAATGGGGAGAGAATCATATGCAGTGACAGTAGACGACATGTCCGTAATCGTTGTCAGGTCCTTCAGTCCGGACCAGATGTCAGCATCAGCAGTCGCTCCAGACTGCCCTGCATCACCGCCAGCGGGTGGGCTCGGAATTCTGAGCCTTTTCCTCGCACCCCCAGTTGCGGGAGAATGTGAAGGAGGAGATGTTGTTGACAGGTCGCGTTCCGCTTGACTTGACAATTTACTCACCAGCAGGTGTTTGAACCCCAGTAGACTTGTGTCTGCCGGAAAGAGAGATCCAAGGTAGGCTTTAAATCTAGGATCGAGCACGGTGGCCAAAATGTAGTGCTCTGATTTCAACAGATTGACCACCCGTGAATCCTTGCTAAGCGAATTAAGGGCTCCATCCACAAGTCCCACATGCCTAGCGGAATCGCTCCGTGTTAGCTCCTCCTTCAATGTCTCCAGCTTCTTCTGCAAAAGCCTGATGAGGGGAATGACCTGACTCAGGCTGGCAGTGTCTGAACTGACTTCACGTGTGGCAAGTTCAAAGGGCATCAGAACCTTGCACAACGTTGAAATCATTCTCCACTGCGCTTGAGACAGGTGCATCCCACCTCCTATATCGTGCTCAATTGTATAGGCTTGAATGGCCTTTTGCTGCTCCTCCAACCTCTGAAGCATATACAGGGTTGAATTCCACCTCGTTACCACTTCTTGCTTCAGATGATGGCAGGGCAGGTTCAGTAGTTTTTGGTGGTGCTCCAGTTTTCTGTACGTGGTGCCTGTACGCCGAAAGTGTCCCGCAATTCTTCTGGCCACCGACAGCATCTCTTGCACGCCCCTGTCGTTTTTAAAAAAATTCTGCACCACCAAATTCAAGGTATGTGCAAAACATGGGACGTGCTGGAATTGGCCCAGATTTAATGCACACACAATATTGCTGGCGTTGTCCGATGCCACAAATCCACAGGAGAGTCCAATTGGGGTAAGCCATTCCGCGATGATCTTCCTCAGTTGCCGTAAGAGGTTTTCAGCTGTGTGCGTATTCTGGAAACCGGTGATACAAAGCGTAGCCTGCCTAGGAAAGAGTTGGCGTTTGCGAGATGCTGCTACTGGTGCCGCCGCTGCTGTTCTTGCGGCGGGAGTCCATACATCTACCCAGTGGGCTGTCACAGTCATATAGTCCTGACCCTGCCCTGCTCCACTTGTCCACATGTCCGTGGTTAAGTGGACATTGGGTACAGCTGCATTTTTTAGGACACTGGTGACTCTTTTTCTGAGGTCTGTGTACATTTTCGGTATCGCCTGCCTAGAGAAATGGAACCTAGATGGTATTTGGTACCGGGGACACAGTACCTCCAACAAGTCTCTAGTTGGCTCTGCAGTAATGATGGATACCGGAACCACGTTTCTCACCACCCAGGATGTCAAGGCCTCAGTTATCCGCTTTGCAGTAGGATGACTGCTGTGATATTTCATCTTCCTCGCAAAGGACTGTTGGACAGTCAATTGCTTGGTGGAAGTAGTAAAAGTGGTCTTACGACTTCCCCTCTGGGATGACCATCGACTCCCAGCAGCAACAACAGCAGCGCCAGCAGCAGTAGGCGTTACACGCAAGGATGCATCGGAGGAATCCCAGGCAGGAGAGGAATCGTCAGAATTGCCAGTGACATGGCCTGCAGGACTATTGGCATTCCTGGGGAAGGAGGAAATTGACACTGAGGGAGTTGGTGGGGTGGTTTGCGTGAGCTTGGTTACAAGAGGAAGGGATTTACTGGTCAGTGGACTGCTTCCGCTGTCGGCCCAAGTTTTTGAACTTGTCACTGACTTATTATGAATGCGCTGCAGGTGACGTATAAGGGAGGATGTTCCGAGGTGGTTAACGTCCTTACCCCTACTTATTACAGCTTGACAAAGGGAACACACGGCTTGACACCTGTTGTCCGCATTTCTGGTGAAATACTTCCACACCGAAGAGCTGATTTTTTTGGTATTTTCACCAGGCATGTCAACGGCCATATTCCTACCACGGACAACAGGTGTCTCCCCGGGTGCCTGACTTAAACAAACCACCTCACCATCAGAATCCTCCTGGTCAATTTCCTCCCCAGCGCCAGCAACACCCATATCCTCCTCATCCTGGTGTACTTCAACACTGACATCTTCAATCTGACTATCAGGAACTGGACTGCGGGTGCTCCTTCCATCACTTGCAGGGGGCGTGCAAATGGTGGAAGGCGCATGCTCTTCACGTCCAGTGTTGGGAAGGTCAGGCATCGCAACCGACACAATTGGAGTCGGACTCTCCTTGTGGATTTGGGATTTCGAAGAACGCACAGTTCTTTGCGGTGCTACTGCTTTTGCCAGCTTTAGTCTTTTCATTTTTCTAGCGAGAGGCTGAGTGCTTCCATCCTCATGTGAAGCTGAACCACTAGCCATGAACATAGGCCAGGGCCTCAGCCGTTCCTTGCCACTCCGTGTGGTAAATGGCATATTGGCAAGTTTACGCTTCTCCTCCGACAATTTTATTTTAGGTTTTGGAGTCCTTTTTTTACTGATATTTGGTGTTTTGGATTTGACATGCTCTGTACTATGACATTGGGCATCGGCCTTGGCAGACGACGTTGCTGGCATTTCATCGTCTCGGCCATGACTAGTGGCAGCAGCTTCAGCACGAGGTGGAAGTGGATCTTGATCTTTCCCTAATTTTGGAACCTCAACATTTTTGTTCTCCATATTTTAATAGGCACAACTAAAAGGCACCTCAGGTAAACAATGGAGATGGATGGATTGGATACTAGTATACAATTATGGACGGGCTGCCGAGTGCCGACACAGAGGTAGCCACAGCCGTGAACTACCGCACTGTACTGTGTCTGCTGCTAATATATAGACTGGTTGATAAAGAGATAGTATACTCGTAACTAGTATGTATGTATAAAGAAAGAAAAAAAAACCACGGTTAGGTGGTATATACAATTATGGACGGGCTGCCGAGTGCCGACACAGAGGTAGACACAGCCGTGAACTACCGCACTGTACTGTGTCTGCTGCTAATATAGACTGGTTGATAAAGAGATAGTATACTCGTAACTAGTATGTATGTATAAAGAAAGAAAAAAAAAACCACGGTTAGGTGGTATATACAATTATGGACGGGCTGCCGAGTGCCGACACAGAGGTAGCCACAGCCGTGAACTACCGCACTGTACTGTGTCTGCTGCTAATATAGACTGGTTGATAAAGAGATAGTATACTCGTAACTAGTATGTATGTATAAAGAAAGAAAAAAAAACCACGGTTAGGTGGTATATACAATTATGGACGGGCTGCCGAGTGCCGACACAGAGGTAGCCACAGCCGTGAACTACCGCACTGTACTGTGTCTGCTGCTAATATAGACTGCTTGATAAAGAGATAGTATACTCGTAACTAGTATGTATGTATAAAGAAAGAAAAAAAAACCACGGTTAGGTGGTATATACAATTATGGACGGGCTACCGAGTGCCGACACAGAGGTAGCCACAGCCGTGAACTACCGCACTGTACTGTGTCTGCTGCTAATATAGACTGGTTGATAAAGAGATAGTATACTCGTAACTAGTATGTATGTATAAAGAAAGAAAAAAAAACCACGGTTAGGTGGTATATACAATTATGGACGGGCTGCCGAGTGCCGACACAGAGGTAGCCACAGCCGTGAACTACCGCACTGTACTGTGTCTGCTGCTAATATAGACTGGTTGATAAAGAGATAGTATACTCGTAACTAGTATGTATGTATAAAGAAAGAAAAAAAAACCACGGTTAGGTGGTATATACAATTATGGACGGGCTGCCGAGTGCCGACACAGAGGTAGCCACAGCCGTGAACTACCGCACTGTACTGTGTCTGCTGCTAATATAGACTGGTTGATAAAGAGATAGTATACTCGTAACTAGTATGACTATAAAGAAAGAAAAAAAAACCACGGTTAGGTGGTATACACAATTATGGACGGGCTGCCGAGTGCCGACACAGAGGTAGCCACAGCCGTGAACTACCGCACTGTACTGTGTCTGCTGCTAATATAGACTGGTTGATAAAGAGATAGTATACTCGTAACTAGTATGACTATAAAGAAAGAAAAAAAAACCACGGTTAGGTGGTATATACAATTATGGACGGGCTGCCGAGTGCCGACACAGAGGTAGCCACAGCCGTGAACTACCGCACTGTACTGTGTCTGCTGCTAATATATAGACTGGTTGATAAAGAGATAGTATACTCGTAACTAGTATGTATGTATAAAGAAAGAAAAAAAAACCACGGTTAGGTGGTATATACAATTATGGACGGGCTGCCGAGTGCCGACACAGAGGTAGCCACAGCCGTGAACTACCGCACTGTACTGTGTCTGCTGCTAATATAGACTGGTTGATAAAGAGATAGTATACTCGTAACTAGTATGTATGTATAAAGAAAGAAAAAAAAACCACGGTTAGGTGGTATATACAATTATGGACGGGCTGCCGAGTGCCGACACAGAGGTAGCCACAGCCGTGAACTACCGCACTGTACTGTGTCTGCTGCTAATATAGACTGGTTGATAAAGAGATAGTATACTCGTAACTAGTATGTATGTATAAAGAAAGAAAAAAAAACCACGGTTAGGTGGTATATACAATTATGGACGGGCTGCCGAGTGCCGACACAGAGGTAGCCACAGCCGTGAACTACCGCACTGTACTGTGTCTGCTGCTAATATAGACTGCTTGATAAAGAGATAGTATACTCGTAACTAGTATGTATGTATAAAGAAAGAAAAAAAAACCACGGTTAGGTGGTATATACAATTATGGACGGGCTGCCGAGTGCCGACACAGAGGTAGCCACAGCCGTGAACTACCGCACTGTACTGTGTCTGCTGCTAATATAGACTGGTTGATAAAGAGATAGTATACTCGTAACTAGTATGTATGTATAAAGAAAGAAAAAAAAACCACGGTTAGGTGGTATATACAATTATGGACGGGCTGCCGAGTGCCGACACAGAGGTAGCCACAGCCGTGAACTACCGCACTGTACTGTGTCTGCTGCTAATATATAGACTGGTTGATAAAGAGATAGTATACTCGTAACTAGTATGTATGTATAAAGAAAGAAAAAAAAACCACGGTTAGGTGGTATATACAATTATGGACGGGCTGCCGAGTGCCGACACAGAGGTAGCCACAGCCGTGAACTACCGCACTGTACTGTGTCTGCTGCTAATATATAGACTGGTTGATAAAGAGATAGTATACTCGTAACTAGTATGTATGTATAAAGAAAGAAAAAAAACCACGGTTAGGTGGTATATACAATTATGGACGGGCTGCCGAGTGCCGACACAGAGGTAGCCACAGCCGTGAACTACCGCACTGTACTGTGTCTGCTGCTAATATAGACTGGTTGATAAAGAGATAGTATACTCGTAACTAGTATGTATGTATAAAGAAAGAAAAAAAAACCACGGTTAGGTGGTATATACAATTATGGACGGGCTGCCGAGTGCCGACACAGAGGTAGCCACAGCCGTGAACTACCGCACTGTACTGTGTCTGCTGCTAATATAGACTGGTTGATAAAGAGATAGTATACTCGTAACTAGTATGACTATAAAGAAAGAAAAAAAAACCACGGTTAGGTGGTATATACAATTATGGACGGGCTGCCGAGTGCCGACACAGAGGTAGCCACAGCCGTGAACTACCGCACTGTACTGTGTCTGCTGCTAATATAGACTGGTTGATAAAGAGATAGTATACTACTAATATTATATATACTGGTGGTCAGGTCACTGGTCACTAGTCACACTGGCAGTGGCACTCCTGCAGCAAAAGTGTGCACTGTTTAATTTTAATATAATATTATGTACTCCTGGCTCCTGCTATAACCTATAACTGGCACTGCAGTGCTCCCCAGTCTCCCCCACAATTATAAGCTGTGTGAGCTGAGCACAGTCAGATATATATATACATTGATGCAGCACACTGGGCTGAGCAGTGCACACAGATATGGTATGTGACTGAGTCACTGTGTGTATCGTTTTTTTCAGGAAGAGAACGGATATATTAAATAAAACAAACAACTGCACTGTCTGGTGGTCACTGTGGTCGTCAGTCACTAAACTCTGCACTCTCTTCTACAGTATCACAGCCTCAGGTCAATCTCTCTCTCTCTCTCTCAACCCTAATCTAAATGGAG